>NC_138029.1:101673884-101737051 GCF_964106645.2 Podarcis pityusensis
GCATGAAACCAATACGCCTTCTTATAAACCCTGTGGTTTAGGGAACACGTTTTTGTCTCTCCTATACATTTTGTACTATTAGTTGTGAATGGTTTTCTAAAAGATACAGTAGATTCTCTGTATTCAGACACCAACTTGAACTCCTCCCACCCCACCCCAGTACGTGAGACCCGTAACATCAAAGGTCACCCATCACAATTATTTTTAAACAAAATAATCTCAGTTCACACAAACCAGACTGTATGCATGATGGGATGCACAGGAGGCATAGAATAATGTGAATTACAGTCTTGCTTTAAGGAGAGAGCTTCAGCCTTGGGTCTTACATTTTTCAGCTGACATCATGAAAAGGGACAAGAGTTAAGAACGAGCTGTCAAATCAGCACGTGAAATTCAGCCTCGCTGCCTCTGGTTCTTGGCTCTCATTGGCCCCTTCAGGTTTCCAGGATATAATGCTGCAATGGCAAGAGCAACCACAATGGACAGAACTCCCTGCTGATAGGGCTGGGTGAATATGTCAGCTTCTCATCTTTCCAATCTTAAGTTCAGTTTTCCACATCTGTTGAATTTTATTTTAAGGTCCTTATGAAAATTCACCAGCATGTTAGTGTGGATTTCTCCGAATATACACATTATTTTTTAGGCAAAGGAATTTCCCCAAATATGATGCATTTTATTATTTTTCCTAATATATTCCTTTTAATGCACATTTTGCCTTAATATATGTGTTTTTGTACACATCACTTGGCTGGAGAATTGCACCCTGCTGGAGAAGAGCAACTTTCAAAGGATGGCTGTGTTTTGCTTCGTGTGTCGTTTCAGAAAGCGTGAATTAGGCAGGTTCACCTTGAAATGTGAACTGAATTGAATTCCTCCCCCATTCCTACCTGCTCAGAGTTCAAGCTTGAAACTTTTGCTTCTCTGCTTCCTTCCTGTCACAGTGCACAACCCATCCTAAAGACCCATTATTGTGTATGCTTGTTCCACCATCTGGGAACCACTTTTCATTTGTCTTCTCAGTGGGTTGCATACTGAGGCATCTTTGCCCCATGAGTCAAGGCAATTCCAGTACTGTGGAAAGCTCCAGGTGAGCCACTAGCTCAAATTTAGGCTGGAGATGCAGTGAATAAGACCATATGGATGCTTTAGCATTACAGGGGGTTCCTTGGCGTCCCTTCCAACTCTACAATTCTATGAGTTCCTCATGCTCCACTCAGCCTGGCACAAGGCATTTTGGCACCTGAGATGGATCCCAAAATGGTGCTTCCCTCCCCGTCAGGATAGAAGGAGTGAAGGAAGATCTACAAAAGGAATAAAGCGGAGAAAGAAAGATTGACATCAGGATCTGCTGCCCCGGTGGATCCTGCAGTCTGAGGCAGTTGCTTCACCTTGCCTCATCGGTGAGCCAGCCCTGGCTCCACCGCTTACCTGAAGGGTGTGAATCCTTAAAGGGCCAACCCCCTGGCCTTAAGATGAGCATTTCACATTTTTCTGGCTTTCCTCATGCTGTACTCCCTCCCAGCCTTCCGATCCACAAGCCCAAGAGGCTCAGTGGTTTAGATCACAGCGCCACATGATGGGGTAAGTTCCTGTTGCTCTGTCCCAGCTCCTGCCAACCTAGCAGTTTGAAAGCACACCTGTGCAAGTAGATAAATAGGTACCACTGTGATGGAAAGGTAAATGGTGTTCCCATGCACTCTAGTTTCTGTCACAGTGTCCCGTTGTGCCAGAAGCGGTTTAGTCCTGCTGGCCACATGACCCGGAAAGCTGTATGTGGACAAATGCCGGCTCCCTCAGCCTGAAAAGCGAGATGAGTGCCGCACCTCATAGTTGCCTTTGGCTGGACTTAACCATCCAGGAGTCCTTTACCTTTACTTTTTTATCTACTCCCTGCACTGTAGGGCAGCTACACTGGGGAGGGGCGACTTTACTTATATCTGCTGAATTGAGCTAAAGGGATAGATAGCATCAACAATGGCTTGGCTGCTGACCACTAGCCTCAGGTTCAGTATCAGGAATCCAGTCTAGCTCCTCAGCAATCTTTCCATGGCCAGCTCATCCTCCTTTGACTCAGAGCTCAAGGCCAGGGTCACAACACACTATTCTTTGACTATAATATAAAATTTCATCTGCAGTTTTGCAGATGACCTCTCTCCAGGGTGTAGGACACTCTGAAGAGTGCAAACCTGTCCTTCATAGGTTTATGGATTCATTGTTACAGCTTTCATACTTTTCACCTCATTTGGTACCAAGAGGGGTCAAAATGTCTGAATGAGATCTCCCTCACATGTGGTGAGGGAGAGAGCTCCAGCCTTACAGTTGCAATTTGATGATTATAAGTTGATGCCTTCCAAGACTGAATTTAGAGAAAGTCAAACTTTAGGATTGGAGCCCCGCTTGGACTGGAGATTGACCTTTGGGACCTGGACTTGGGCCAGAAGGAGACTGGAGTTGTGGGGACTGCCAGACTTGGAGGAACTTTGAAACACGACTGGAAATATCTTTTGAATTTCAGTTCTAACTATGGAGATTTGGCTGACTTGTCGAGAAGGAATAAAAACATTGCTAGATGGGAATCTCCCGGAGATCTACTTTTCAGCATCAAAGGAAGGAAAATAAGAACAAGATCAGGAGAAGACAAAGTAAAGTGCATGTATAAACATGAAGAAGACTTGCAGAAGGGACCTGGAAAAGAGTTAAGAGCCTCGGACAAAAGATCACCAGGTTGATGGGCTATATGGTATTGACGGAAATGACTGGCAGAACCCGAGACCAGGGAGAAGAGACGGTGGAAGAATATTGGAAAAAGTTTAAAATCCATATATGGAAATAATGTAAAATTAATGATTGTTAGAAAAAGGTTGGAAGGGAATTATATGGCTTTAGTAGAAATATTTTAAGGAATTAAGTATAAATAAGTATTATAGTATTAATGGAAAATAAGGTTAAAATATGTTAAGATAATTACATGACAGAAAATAGAGAAAGATGGAAAGGATTTGCTGAAAAATTAATAGAAATGGAATACAAAAAGGAAGGTGAGAGGAGGTCGATGAAACAAGGGAATGAAAGAGAGGATATTGAGATGGTATGATGTGTGTTTTTTGAATTGTTTTTGCTTTTGTTTTGTTTAATGTGTTAATGTTAATGTTGCGTTCGGTATTGTTTATATATTGTATTGTATTGTTTTCTCTTTTGCTTTTTTGCTTTTTTTCTTTTTGTAAGGTATAAAAGCAATAAATATTATTTAAAAACAAAAAAACAAAATGTCTGAATGAGATCAACAGTGTAATGAAATAATGAGTGGAAGCATTAAGCAAATGAAAAAAGGGAAGGAAGGAATACTGAGAAAATGGTGCCAAACAAGTTAAGCATGGGGGAAGGGTGTGTGTGTGTGTGTGCAAGATTTTGTTTTCAGGTTTTGTTGATCTAGATTTTTATTTTATACATCTATATAGTGCCCTCCAGCCAAACGGTTTCAAGGGCAGTTCACAATAAAACACAGAACAATACGTTCAGTATAACAAAACCAAATCGCATTGGAAACCAGCAATTAAAAGCAGGAGATAAACAGCTTTATCCACAAAAACTGTTTTATGGAGCTCAGAGTTTTGATCCATATGCTGCACATTAAATCCTAAAATGCCCTCTCTTCCCACCCCACCCCTATTGGTATTGTGAAACACTGCTCACTTTGCAGATATGACTTTTTATAACATGAAGGAATGGAACGGCTCAGCCGTGTTATGTTCCGTTCTTACTTGGAGAACAGCCGCTTTTCTGTTCAGAAGCTGGTTTTTGCCATGAGGTTCTGGAGGTTACAAGAGGTCCAGAAAGCTATAGGAGGTATGATAGGTCAGCCAAGGAAACTGAAACCTAAAGGGAAAAATAGAAACAAAAGAAGCTGCCCTTCTGGTTAGCCAGGATGTTGGGAGAGGGAGGTACGAGTAGGGAATACAAGGAGAGTTGGCAAGCAGGCAAGAGATTTGTTGGGAATTTCAGAGAAGAGTTAGAAATCACAACAAGGGAGAGTTCTGTTGCGCTCATGCCCTGCTTATGAACATCCCATAAGCAGCCGGTTTGGGCCACTTTGAGAACATGGTGCTGGATTCGTTGAGATTATGTAATCTCCTCTACCAGTAGCGGTCCCCAGGAGAAGGAGAAATCAGGCTCCTTTTCACTAGACCTTGGTCTGACCCAACGGGGCTTGAACTCAGTAAAAGTCAGTATAGAAAGTGTTTTGCAGATGCCTATGAGAAACCTGCAGGCAAGACCTGAGCACAAAAGCACTCTCTCCTCTTGCGCTTTCTGGCAACTGGCCTTCAGAGACACTATTGCCTCTGACTGTGGAGACAGAGCACAGCCATCAGGGCTATTAGCTTATTATTATTATTATTATTATTATTATTATTATTATTATTTACTTATACTCCGCACATCTGGCTGGTTTCCCCAGCCACTCTGAGTGGCTTCCAACAAAAGATTAAAAATATATTAAAACATCAGTCATTAAAAACTTCCCTAAACAGGGCTGCCTTCAGATGTCTTCTAAACGTCAGATAGTTGTTAATTTATTTGACATCTGATGGGAGGGTGTTCCGCAGGGCAGGCACCACTACCAAGAAGGCCCTCTGTCTGGTTCCCTGTAATTTCGCTTCTCGCAGTGAGGGAACCGCCAGAAGGCCCTCGGCACTGGAACTCAGTGTCTGGTTTGAATGATAGGGGTGGAGACACTCCTTCAGGTGTACTAGGCCGAAGCCATTTAGGGCTTTAAAGGTCAACACCAATACTTTGAGTTGTGCTCGGAAACGTACTGGAAGCCAATGTAGGTCTTTCAAGACCAGTGTTATGTGGTCTCGGGGGGCACTCCCAGTCACCAGTCTAACTGCTGCATTCTGGATTAGTTGCAGTTTCTGGGTCACCTTCAAAGGTAGCCTTATCCCCCATAAAGGTGATTCTTCTCGTACCAAATAGCTGCTTTAGGAACTAGGCAATATTCATAAAGATGGTGGTGCAGGAGCAAAGCATTGCCCCACTTCCCTGCATGCTGCCATGCTTGTACTACCCTGGCCCCGATACTATGTACATTCAGAATCAACATTTAAAGGTCTGGTGGCGCTGTGGGCTAAACCACAGAGCCTAGGACTTGCCGATCAGAAGGTCGCGGTTCGAATCCCTGCAACGGGGTGAGCTCCCATTGCTCGGTCCCTGCTCCTGCCAACCTAGCAGTTTGAAAGCACGTCAAAGTGCAAGTAGATAAATAGGTACCGCTCCGGCGGGAAGGTAAACGGCGTTTTCGTGCGCTGCTCTGGTTCGCCAGAAGCGGCTTAGTCATGCTGGCCACATGACCCGGAAGCTGTACGCCGGCTCCCTCGGCCAATAAAGCAAGATGAGCCCCGCAACCCCAGAGTCGGCCACGACTGGACCCAATGGTCAGGGGTCCCTTTACCTTTACCTTTATCCAACCATAGAGTATATCCATTGAAATTAATAGATATGACTAAGGTAGGTCTATAGATTTCAGTGAGTCTCTGAATGCAACCCTGTAAAGTGTGCAGATTGGTGCTGTTAGACCACAGCATGACAACTTATTAAAGATAAATTTCTCCTGCTCCTTGGGAGCACTTTCCCACACAGTGCCCAATGGTCCTTTGGCAAATCCCAGTACATAAACTCTTCTTAATTTCCTTCTGTGCAGGAATAAAGATGAAATTACCACAAAACTGCTGACAGGAGGGTTCAGGTAGAGAAAGGAGCTCCGGATATTTGGCAGGGAGGATGTTTTTCAAGTCCCACACATTTTGGAAGAATCTTTCTTCTGGGGCACTATAAATATACAAAATACACGCACAGGGAATGGGGTAGTGAAGGTTCATACTAAATAAATAGGATGGAAAATTACTTATGGATTTTTTTTTAAGCTTCCCAAAAACCAGAGCACTACGTCAAGGACAGCAAAATGTATGTAATACACCATATTAATAAACATGAGACTGTAGTATACTTTATGATCCCATTTCCTCTGTATAGAGAAAGAGAGAAAGAGAGAGAGTATTTATAGCAGCCCTGAAGAAATTCTGAAATGCATCAAGCTTTAAATAAAACAAAACTATGCAACAGATAGTTATAATAATTTTTGATGGCACACTGCTTAGTAAAGAACTACAATACGATGCTGCCACTGAACAGAATTGGGCTTGCATCAAAGTACTTTAGAATAAAATTATAAGATATAAAACATATCGTTATGCAATACGAAAGCACCGTACAAAAATCAAATCACAATACATTATAAAATATATTATAAATAAGGATTGAGGTAAAAACCACAAAAACAATACAAGTAAACCACTCTTCGCCAACCAGGTGCCATCCAGATTTGGTTGGACTACAACTCCCACCAGCATGTGTTGGCTGCAGCTGATGGGAGTTGTAGTCCAACAGCATCTGGAGGGTGCCAGGTTGGTGCAGGATGAGTAAAACCAATGAATACATTAAATAACGCTGGGCAGAACAACATTTCAGTAGGCTTGGCCTCCTAAAGCATCACAGGAAAAGAAGCTCTTGAGATGCTTCTGGAAAGATGACCAGATAGGAAGGCCTCCCAAAGTTCCGGAGCTAAAACAAAGAAGACCCTGCGCTTCTTGGAATCTGACTTGACCTCAGCATAGGATGGTGCTTGCAGCAAGGCATTCGATCTTAAATTTCAGGGCAGGAGGCGAGGAGTCATGCAGGAAGGGACATTTCCAGAGATAATCAAGCCCGACAGCTTAGGGCTTTGGCACAGATTGTTATCTTGCTATCAAGGAAAATAATGTGGGGTGGTGCCACTGAACAGCTGGTTTCCCCCCTAGCTATTAAAATATTTGGAAAGGAGCACAAACCCACAAAAAACCCCACAACGACCTACAGAGAAGTGGAAAAGCTTTCTTCGTGATGATAAAAATGAAGACACACATAATAAATCCTTCTCATGCTCTACGTGGAAAGAGACAAATCCGCCTTTGAAATCCTTGGCCCTTAGCTCTCTTAATTCTCAGCACTTCTTCACTTGCACCACCCTGGGAGGTTTTAATCGCGTTGGGTGATAGGAAGGAAATTGCCTTAAACTGAGACAGATCGTCGGTCCGTCTAGCTCAGTATTGTCTACGTTTGACTGGCGGTGGTTCTCCAGGGTTTCAGACACTTCCGGCCCCACCTGGAGATGTTGAGTATTGAACTTGGGACCTTCTGAATGGAAAGCAGATGTCCTGCCACTGAGTTATGGCCCTTCCCGAATCCTAATGAAACAAACAGCTTTCTGTTCCCTCGCAGAACCTGGACTGCAAAATGCCGTGTGTTTTGGGCAACTGGTTTTTCACACCAGTTCATCCAATCAGCAGATGACATGTGATTCATAGGTCAGGTGCTTGTGAGTCACAAACTATGGTTTCCTGTAGTCCCTCTGGATTGCCCTTAATAAAGCTCCCAATTTTCCTTAACTTTATGAAAGTCAGAGTGAATGGATTCTTTTAATAACCGGAAATCATTTTCAGATTTTGCATGGCAAAGAGCCAACACCAGGGAAAAAAAATGATCTCATATCAGTGCAGGTTGATAATTTTGGAAGCTTAGCTATGTTGTTATAAAATTCCTGTAAATATCTATCAACACATTAGCTATTGAAGCACAATATTTGCTTTTACATGTCAAAACTAGGAACATTGTTCAAATCCTCTTCTTTGCACGTTTTCCTCATTAACTCGTTAGAAAAATATTGCTGCTTCTGTACAATCTGCTTAATTCTATCCTTCCTGATTTTTCATTTTCTTTCCCCATCTCTGCAATCTTCTGAGCAGATTTTGATTTTAAACACCCATATATGTGTATACATGTGCACACATAGCTCTCTGAAAACCAGTGCATTGGACATTGAATGGTTGAACACCAAAACTGATAGACTCATGGCACTCCTAGGAGGAAAGATAATAAAATCTGAACATCCAGGGTGCTTTCTTCAGCCAACTCAGTTCCGGCACCTCTCAGATGGGCACCAATGCCATTATAAGAGAACAAGGAAGGCATTCTGGGTGATTCCAACACAACTTTTTCTAGAAAAATAGCAATGTGAACATCTACTCTAAGGCAGAGTCCTCTGCACACCACAGACCCAGATTACCCTATGTAATACAAAACCTACATGCCACACAAATAAAGAGGAGGTGGTACCATGGCAGGGTGCCATGTTTCAAGTGGGTGAGCGAATGTGCTCTTTTCACTTAAGCATCACTCCCGGGTACCAAGCTAGAATAGAGCATTGGTCTTACCCAGTAAAAAGCAGATTCCTAAGTTTCTAAGGGTGTGCTAAAGCCAGTTTGACACTGAAAGATGTCACTGACACATCAAAAGATGCAGTCAAAGATGGTGATGAGGTGATGGATATTAAGGGTGGTGTTGACTATTTGGGGGGTTGTGGGTGCGGCCGTAAGGATGGTTTTATGGCATGAATGTTCAGTTGACATATGTTTGGCACATGCTTAGATGCAGCTTGCCACCCAACCTGCATCTGAAAGCCATTTCGTCATGTGTCTGGCAAATACACACAGCATAATCTTGGCCTATTGCATCGCCCCTTGCAACCATCAAGCACTGCCACCCAGGGTCCTCCACCCGAACAACCATCTTGAGATGTGCTTCTACCAAGTGTTGATGAATAATGAATCCAGACACAGACTGTTGGTCTCTTTAGTCTCCGTACTTCCATCTGGGATCCTCTAACTTAGACTGGATGATCGACACTAGTTTTGTGTCAAAACCGTCCTCCAATTTCTCAAAAGTTTCCTACACTTGTGAAAGAGCCTTTGGTTTTTCTTCCTCATCTGATGGACACTTTAGAATTTTGAATAATTCTAGTGGGTGAGCTTACTTTACCCTTGTGAGGGGGCTGGTGTGCGTGTTTTACTTTCCGCTACTTATTTCTCCAGGGCTTGGCAGCCTTCCTGCCTGCCGACATTTCCTGATCTGAAAAAGCTCAGTAGGAGGACTTACCTCATGATACCTTCTCTTGAGTTTTTAATTGAAATGAGGGAAGCCAGGGAGGGTAGCTAAGAAACACATGAAATTGGTGCACTCACTGGTTTTGTTTTTTAAGGGAAGTTCACCTTTTAGCTGCTTTAAAAAAATCTTTCTGTGCTGATTTCTTTAAAAGTAAAAATATGACTTAAAAAATAAATTGTACAGAGCAGCTGCCAGCAAGATGTTAGGCAATCTCCTTGGCTTCCTGTACTTACAACAAGACAGTGTGGTGTAGTAGTTGGACTAGGAGTTAATGGGGAGGGGGAATATATGTTGAAGTAACTTAGTCCAAGAGGGACACGGGAGGTGCTGTGGGTTAAACCACAAAGCCTAGGACTTGCCAATCAGAAGGTCGGCGGTTTGAATCCCTGCGACGGGGTGAGCTCCCATTGCTCGGTCCCTGCTCCTGCCAACCTAGCAGTTCGAAAGCACATCAAAGTGCAAGTAGATAAATAGATACCACTCCAGCGGGAAGGTAAATGGCGTTTCCGTGCGCTGCTCTGGTTCTCCAGAAGCAGCTTAGTCATGCTGGCCACATGTCCCAGATGCTGTACGCCGGCTCCCTCGGCCAATAAAGCGAGATGAGCGCCGCAACCCCAGAGTCGGTCACGACTGGACCTTTACCTTTACAACCTTAGTCCAGAGATAGCCAACACTGTGGCCTTCAGATATTATTGGGCTCCCACTAGCCCCAACCAGGGATGATGGGAACTGTAGCTCAACATCTGGGGTAGTCATTCCTGCCTCTGAATTCACACACACATTTCTTGTGTGAGTGAGGAATAGGCACTAAAGGTGCAATCCTTTGTCTGTCCACCCAGCAGAAAATCCTTAAGGGGACTTACTCTCAGAACAGTGTGCATAGGACTGCAACAGAAGAGTTCCCTGCCAGTGTGCCTCAGCAATATTCTAGAGCTTGTGGGTGTGTCGGGGAGCATTAATAATTCTTAAAGCATGAGCATTTGTATCACACAAATGGGAAACACAGCCATGATTTTTTTTTAAAGCTATTTATTGAAGCCTCTTAGTCCCTCAGCTGTTCTCCCAATATTCCTAGAGTTTAATTAGGATTCTCAACTCTTCACCCCAGCTTACTCCTACGTCTTAAACATCACCATGCTCTGCAGAAATTTAACTTTGCGTGACCAGGCAGCAACCGTCCCAGCCCCAGGGACCACCAGAAAGGAATAAAGACTCGTGACAACGTGTTATGGAATTAAAATTTAGCCACAACTTTATTAAACTTTCAAATGTAGGAAGACCTTGGCTTAGGCATTGGGCGTGTCTCGCTCCCAGCCCCCCAGCTGGGAGAACTGGGGATCCTCAGGGTAAATGGGATATGGGGGTGCCCTGCAAGATGCATGTGTATGCAGGCAGCCCACCCCATATCCCCACAAGCAGGGTAGTTCACTGATGACCTTTTAGTGTATGGCCAGTGACACCCATATTACAACCCCTTTAAGAGGGGACCCTGGAATCGCTGCCGTGGGGGGGGGGGATGAGTCACCACTTCACACCCCACACCCCAATTTAAGGAAGAAAAGACTAAAGGATTCCACCCAAGGCCTTAAACCATCAAAGTTGTGACAAAATTGCTATGGGGAAGACAAAACCTGCCAGTGCAGGAAAATTTCTTCCCGGTTCTTCAACAGCAACCAATCAAAAGACCGTCGCAGCGCCCGCTAAACAGGAAGAAAAAGATTAACCTGCAAATAAGAAACATTAAATAAAGGGTGGGTTGGGTGGGTGAAACTCCTGAGCCGACTGCCTGTAAATTCACTTAACTGAGGCTGGGCATGAACCTCCAATGCATAACACTGAGAGGCAGGCCAGCCCATACAACTGGTAAGTTCCCGGGGTCCGAAGCACCACATGCAATCCCACAAAGGGCACCCACAGTGTAAGTGTGAGTGCTCATTCCATGACAAAGAGATTAAAGTGTTGAAAAATATATATTGTGGGGGGTCGTCAGATACCAATGGACTCTTTGTTCTCTGTGCACTTGGGCAACAGGTGAAAAGACTCTACGGAAGTAGACATACATGTGTGTAGGGCTTCTCCATATGGGGAACCTGGCCTAATCAGGGTCCCCTCTAACACAGAGGAACTCTACATGCTGAAATACAGAGCCAGTGTGCAGTAGTGGTTAGAGTGTCAGACTAGGACCTGGGAGATGAGGGTTCAAATCCCCACTCAGCCATGAAGCTCATGGCCTCTCAGCCCAGTCTGCTTCACAGAGCTGTTGTGGGGGTTAAATGAGAGGAACCATCTACGCCACCTTCAGCTCCTTGGAGGAAAAGTTGGGGTGTAGATACAACAGATAAAAATAAATCAAATTGATTTGATTCACACAACACAGTGAGCAGACTTGTGGGCCACAATGCATTGAGCTAAGGCAAGGTTTGGCTTTACAGTGGTACCTCAGGTTAAGAACTTAATTTGTTCTGGAGGTCCATTCTTAACTTGAAACTGTTCTTACCCGGAAGCACCACTTTAGCTAATGGGGCCTCCTGCTGCCGCTGCACTGCTACTGTGAGATTTCTGTTCTCATCCTGAGGTAAAGTTCTTAACCAGAAGTACTATTTCTAGGTTAGCGGAGTCTGTAACCTGAAGCGTCTGTAACCCGAGGTACCACTGTATATGTCACCCAAACAACTAAGCTCTCTCCTTACCAATCACGAGCTGTAAGCAAGACCATAGTTTGGCTTACTGTGTCATGGAAACCAGTTCATTACTATGCCCAGACTCTTTGCACACCAGCCAGAAACATGAACAGCGGGGAGATGTGATTTCTGGATGCGTTGGTTGGGGTGGGGCTATTCCCCACCAGCCCCTCATATCTTCTCTCAGTGCTTAGAGGAGGAGTAATTGGGGGCAGGGAACAGTAATGGGGGTGAAGTATCCTGCTTTGTTCTGCCCCCATGCAGTTGTTAAGGACACTGGAGCAGAGCTGTGAAGAGATAAATAACGCCAGGATGAACGTAAGCTGAACAGAAGCCGAGGCTCATTGATCTCAGCCAGGGACTGGAGCTGGAATGGAATGGGATGTAGAGGAGCGTATAAGCAGAGTTGGGTCTGCTCCTTCCCTCAGATCTGGAAGCAGTAGTCAGGCTTCCCACATCAACACTGGCCCCTGTCCCATCACCAATGGCTGGCTCTGCAGCAATTAGCAGGTGATTGTGTTTATCTCAATGGCCCCAACAGCTTCAGCTGCTGATTTCTGCATATTAAACTTGGATGGAGATACAGAGGCAAACCACGCTTCTCCCTCTCCCTGCTGTCAGTTGGCAACTGTAATAATGCTTGCGAGTCCCACGGCCAGTAATTCACATCTGCAAATACCCCTATTTTCAGCTTTCCGCACAAGTCTTATCTCCAGGGGATCCTCCAGACAGCCCATTCATGGCCTCATTCAGAAGCTTATATGGCATTACCAGCAGCACCCGGAGTGAGCAAGCGACTGTATGAAAGGCTCTTTGATTGATAAGCTAGCTTATATCCTCCAGCTATTACCGGACCATTTATTTTGGCCTTTGAAACAACTGAAAAGTCTGTCTTGGGAGTCATTGCTTCCTCATTGTTTTATGGCTATGGCCTATCCCTTTGGCCAGGATTTCTCCAGTTCAGGCCAACTCTTCAACCACAATTGGAACCAGATATTGTAAAGTTCTCAACACCTACCAATTAAGAAGACATTCTTTCCCCCCTCCCCACCTCCTCTTTTTTTTACACTTCTCAGCACCGAGAGTCAAAAGAAGATCCCTTTCCACCCACCCAAAAGTTCTAGCCTACCAGATTGTGTAAAAATAAAAGGCTGATTTGGGAAGAACCCCAGGCACCCAACACTTTCAATACTCAACAGGGCAAGGTGTCTACCACACACACACAACACATTTGTAGTCTTCATCTGACACCTAAAAACAGAATGAGTGGGAACCAGTTGTACTCTATGTGGCTATGTAGCTCTTCATTGATGACTGAGTGGGATGGTTCTTGGAAGCACCATACTTGGCTGATGCCATTCTTACCTGTGTGGCCAAGTCCAGAGAGCGACGTTGGGGGACTGCTCTTCAACCCCCTGGCACTTTGGCTATGGGGTTCTCTAGGGCACCACTTTGTCCCCTTGTGTTATTTAACATCTATGTTTAATTTGTTATTAGTGAGTCACCACAATTGATTATCTGTACATTTTTAAAAACAAAACTAAATGATATTTTATGTTTTATAGTGTATACCACCTTGATATATTTTATGAGGTGGAGGTATAGAAATACTTAAATAAATAAAAGTTCAAATTTCATTTTTATAGTGAAATAGGGCTATTTCATTGTAAATTTAAGACGCGGGAAGTGCTATTGGGCTCACCTAGCAGGAGTCCAGTCCACAAGTCACCATTTGAAGTTTCCCCAAATGCCTCAAAGCACACAATGTAATATCACTCTGGTGCATTGTGGGAAATTTAAACGGCGGCTCAAAGTCAGTAGCAGTCCACTTGGGGAGGGGCAGGTGGGTCCTTCTGGGATGCTGTGACCCCCAACAACTGCATAAAGGTGCTGGGTGTTGATATATTATCTATGTAGCCAGGCAGGACTGGCCCACCCATGAGGCAAGGTGAGGAGACCATCTCAGGCAGCAGGACCCACAGGGGCAGCAGATCACAACATTGATCTTTATTTCCCCCTTGTTCCTAATGTGCATCTTCACTCACCCCTTCTTCGCTGGCAGTGGCGGGGGAGCTGCCATTTTGGGATTTGCATCAGGCGCCCAAATGTCTTGGGCCGTTCCTGCATCCAGCTCAGCCTTGCTGCCACAAAGCTAACATACCAATCTGTCTGAAGCTTAAACTACACCACACTTTCTGGATATGAACCATGAATTTTGAGTTGGGCGGCAACTGTACACAGAGCGACTGGCGCCAAGAGGTGTAGTGAGCTGGTGGAGACTATTCCTTTCCCGTTCTTCTACACATTCTCATTCCATTATGTGTAACTGTCCTGACTTATCCTTTTTCTCACTGACCTGAAGAGGATTAAGTAGTTGATTCTTCATACAAACTGGAAAATTCTTCGAACAAGTGTTTGAAGAGCAAAGATATATATATATATTTTAAAAACCACTAAAAAAATTCTCCCTCAGGAGACCCAATCAAGGATGAGCAAGCTGATTTGTTGGCATTCACACAGCCTTCTGGTAATAATGAAATCTGAGGAAACCAAGTGGCTCTCTTTATATCAAATGACTATTGAAAATAAACCAAATGGTCTCACTTCATGAACTGACCCTCCCTGCTGCTGGAGAATGTCTTGGTGATGATGCCCTGTAGGAAATGGTATTCTTTGGCAACTGTTGGCTAATCTGTTCTACGCCATTTAGAGTTTTGGGTTGTTGTTTTTTAAGTAAATGGTTTATACATTCTATAAATATATTCACCATTTTTGTGCATTTCAAATGGCATGTTTATCTTTCTCAATTATAGCAGAGACCATAAAGATTTCTAAGTAATCAAGTGATCATTCATGTACTCATTGCGTAGCCAAACTGCTGAGGGTTTTTGGGTCTTTTTGTAAATCCCACCCATTTTAATTGTATGGTTATGAGTTTGTACGGTGTTATACAATACAATTGTACAGTGCTGTACTGCACTGGATTTTGTTTTAGTGTTTTAGAAATTATTACTTTTTCCTGATATCATTTTTAAAAAAAAATTAAATTCAACTTTGGGTTCAGTACCTGTTATCATCAATTCTGTCCTCCACTTCATCTTAACATTTTATTCCTGTTCCTTAATAAAGGAAGCCTGTGCAGCAAGAACATAGTGGAACCACGTTGCACCCGCTTGAATCATTTTATGGAGGACTTAATAAAGGTAACCGACAGGGTAATTGTCAAATAATTTGTCTGCATCATCACAGCTTACACACAAAGAGCCTTTAATTGTTTTCTGGCATCCAAGGAAAGAGGGCCAAAGAAATGCTGAGCTCACAGACAGCATGTAATCCATCTGTGTTTGTTTTGGTGCATCCTGGATTTGTGGGAGATGCTGGCAAAAGATGTTGCCTGGGGTACAGTGACCTTTGCACACCCGCTGAAGGAATAGCTCACAAGACTAATAGCGTGTAAAACAAGAAGGCTGCTTGTCTTTAGATTATGACCTGGGTCACTTCAAGCATGTGGGAAAAATGTGTTCAGATAAAGGCAACAAAATTGTTAACACTTTTAATTATGCCCAGATTACAGGGGGGCATTATCCAAAGAGTGGAGTTCATGTTACTGAAAACCTTATCAACTGCCATTCGGTGAATGGTCAGGGCTAGCAAAATCCTTGGAGTTGCTGTCTTGGCATATTCATTCACAATGCCTCTCCATCCATTTAGCCTCTTTTGAAGAGTCAGCCCAATCTTAATCCCGATCAACAATAGCAGCTTCATTCAGGTCTCCATTATCACACGGTGCTTAAAGCAATCACCTCCTTACCGGAAGAACACAGTTTTTGTGTTCTAGGTTATTTGGCACAAGCTTCTGACCGAGCCGAAGAAAGCCTATGCGAAAACAATCCAGTTAGAACCTAAGGTGCTATTTCGTTTCTTGGAGACGAATGCCCAATTAACACGTTCCCTTTTCAATTGCATGCTGTTGCAAGATGTTCTAAGCCTGCACTTAAAAATGCAGTGTAACAAATGCATCCTTGCAAAAATGTGCATTATACAGGTATGTTCATCAGTCAAATATAATTGGCTGAAGCTCCTTGTCAAATGTGCAAAAAGGCAAAGGGACCCCTGACCATTAGGTCCAGTCGTGACCGACTCTGGGGTTGCGGCACTCATTTCGCTTTATTGGCCAAGGGAGCTGACGTACAGCTTCCGGGTCATGTGGCCAGCAGGACTAAGCCACTTCGGGTGAACCAGAGCAGCGCACGGAAAAGCCGTTTACCTTCCCGCCGGAGCGGTACCTATTTATCTACTTGCACTTTGATGTGCTTTCGAACTGCAAGGTGGGCAGGAGCTGGGACCGAGCAACGGGAGCTCAGCCTGTCGCGGGGATTCAAACCACTGACCTTCTGATCAGCAAGTCCTAGGCTCTGTGGTTTAACCCACAGCGCCACCCACGTCCCTGTAAAATGTGCACTTGGAGCCAAATACAAATTTGCTTCTGTGTGAAATAGAACTAACTGGAGGTGCTGGAGTAGTTCCCAGCAGCCAGGATTGGATATTTGGGGTTCTCAAAAACCCACCTCAGAGATGCAAGCTTTCATAGTCCCAGAATTCCACTGCTGCTTGGATCAAAATCCAAGCCAGAGAAGAATTCCCTCACTTGGCACATTCCCATCAGCCTTCGCCATCTCCAAAAGCCCTCCTAGCCAGTCCTTCCCCTTCCCATTTCTGTTCACATAGGTTGCAACTTGTTGAGTCAGTGAGAACAGTGGGGGGGGGGAGAGAGAGGAGAGAGGGGTTTGCCTCTTCTCTCACTTCCTGTTAATGGGCAAGATGGGTAGCGGCGTGGCAAAGCAGAAAGCCTGGAAGACTATGGACTATCTCCAGGCTTTTGCACCCTGGCACACTGCAAATTGGTGCTTGGGGGCAATAGAAAGAGGAGAATAAGGAGGGAACCCTCAGGCCATGAATCACTCCACCTGCCTCCAGTGCCCCTGTTACTTACAAGGTAAAAGAAGAGTAATAGGAAATGTGTTTGGTGGTGGAACATGAAGAACTGGGAGAGATGGCTGGAGCCTTGGATTGCTTCAGGCCGTGGAAAGTGTTGATATAAGAGTCATTTTCAGGGACAAGGATTTCAAACGTCGTGGTTGGAGATGGACAGCTGCAGCCCCATGCCTAGATACAAGGCCAATGGGCCTATTTAGTTGTTTAAACATTTTCTATAGAAGCTGGTCATTTTTGAATGATTGTTTGTATTGTTTTGATAGTAGCTAATGCTTTACTGCACCTGTGTCGCCAAGGAAGAAGGATGTTTTTCTGGACTCCATCTTGATATTTTATATGAGGTGGCAGTCTATAAAGATGGTTGCAAATAAACAAATAATATTCTCCAGTCCAGTAGGCAGATTCCCACCATGGCTAGCCATATGCTTCCGAGACTCTCACAAGCAAAGCATGAAAGTAGCAGCCATATTCAGAGATACGCTGCCTCTGAAGATGGCGTTCTAACATATGTCATACCCATTGATTGATTTGCCCTCCATTTAAGGGGAAAAAATCTAAGGTGTGGATTAGGTGGGTGGCGCTGTGGGTTAAACCACTGTGCCGCTTGGGCTTGCTGATCAAAAGGTCGGCAGTTCAAATCCCTGTGACGGGGTGAGCTCCCTTTGTTTGGTCCCAGCTCCTGCCCACCTAGCAGTTCGAAAACAAGTCAAAGTGCAAGTAGATAAATAAGTACCACTCCGGTGGGAAGGTAAACAGTGTTTCTGTGCGCTGCTCTGGTTTCACCAGAAGCGGCTTAGTCATGCTCGCCACATGACCTGGAAAGCTGTCTGTGGACAAATGCCGGCTCCCTCGGTCTGCAAAGCGAGATGAGCCCTGCAACCCCAGAGTCGTTCACAACTGGACTTAACTGTCAGGGGTCCCTTTACCCGTTATCCTTTAAGATGTGGATTATATGACCATTTAAGCCAATAACCATATCCATATCTTGTGGCAGTGAGTTCCATACACTACAACTACAATTGTGTGAAGAGGCACCAAGGATGGGAAGTTCAAAGTTGCCCGAGGCTAAGAAGTTTGAAATCCAGTAACTGAAACATTTCTTTGCAGAACAGGAAGGCATGTTACGCTGACTTTTTCCTTTTCTTTTCTCTTCTCTTCTCTTCATTACCCATTTGCAATATTTCCATACAAGAATACTCTGTCTTTTCTTGGGATAATCTTGTTATGTTCACAAATGTATGTCTGAGAGGTACAAATTGCTTTTCAAATGAAAATTAATCCACCGGGGCTCTTAATCATGTAGACTTTACATACACACAGTTAATCATGCAGATTAAATAATTAGGTGCAGATACTGAATGAGTAATGTAACTGGGAAATGTTTACCTGATTGTGGACATTTCTGCAGTTTAGCATTTCAAAGGCTGAGTGAGATTTGACCCCAGAGATGATGACTGCTCTTCGAGAATCAATGTGGTCCATATGCCTGATGAATAGCTTTGTCAGGAAGTTGCCTGGAATTGAGTTTCCCAGGAGGGCACCAGATCACAGGATTAGGCAGTGCAGCAGCCAAGTTTGTTACCTACAGGGAAAGAGAGAGTAAAGATCACACTCTACCACGCAGCAGAGTGGATAAAAGCAGGATGGGGGCAGAATCCATTGGTCAATGAAAACAAAGAATTTATTGGACTTAAAAAACAAAAACAAAACCCAACCCATACACGCATCTTTTGAGCCATGCTACTCTTTATAGAAAGCTTAAACACATAAGGTGAGTATTTTAACTTGGCTTCGTTTGAAGATTTACCTCAGCGCAGTATGGCTGCAATCCAATTGACCCAGCTCTGCTGAACTCAGTGGGATTTATTCCTGAGCAAATTAACCTCGAGTAAAATTGCTCTATGTGTTTCATTTACTCGTCAGCTCCTTGGTTTGCAAAAGGCAGGGAGGACACTTCTGTAAGCTATAGCCTTCTGTTTGCTCCTCGTTCTCTGTCTCCTGGTGGCATTTTATAGGCTGCTTAGATTTTATGCCAAATTGCAGTCGGGCAAAGGAGCAGAAATATCCTCCCCACTCTGACGCTGCTGTATCTTACTTGAACGGAGCTAGGCTGGGACAGGGTGGCACTGGCGACAGAACCAATGCAGCATCCCTGCCAATGTGCCCAGGCAGCCTTGACCTCATTACCACTCTGTCCCACCCCAGCCCCTTCCAGGTATGCCCCAAAACCTGCCCTACCACACCAGCTGATTCTGCTAACGTGGCTGGCTAAAATTACCATGCAGCTCATAGTTAAACTATGGAACTCACTCACACACATAGCTGTCAAGCGTCCCTTATTTGGCGGGACAGTCCCTTATATCAGCGCCATGTCCCGCTGCTGTCCCTTATTGATGATGTCCCTTAAATAAGCTACTGAAGGTAATGGGGCCCTTTCTATGTCCAGCTGTGCTTTGTCAACAATAAATTGTTGCTGTTTTTTTGTGTTGAATATATGCTATATGGTAATTTATGGACCTAATAGGTATCTAAAGCCATTTGCACGCAACAAAATATGTATTTCATCAAAGTAATTGTTGATCCCTTATTTTGGCTGCTGATCCCTTATTTTCGAGGCTGCTGGTCCCTTATTTTCAAATCTGTAAGTTGACAGCTATGCTCACACAAGAGACAGCGATGGCCACCAACTTAGATGAACTGGACAAATTCATGGAGGACAGCGCTATCAAGGGCTACTAGCTATGATGGTTATGCTCTTCTTCATGGGCAGAGGCAGTATAGCGTCTGAATATCAGTTGCTGGAAACCAATGGGAGGGAGAGCGCTGTTGTGCTTGGGTCCTGCTTGAGGGTTTACTGCAGCCACCTGGTTGGCCACTGTGAGAACAGGACGCTGGACTTAGATGGGCCGTTGGCCTCTTCCAGTAGGATCTTCCTATGTTCTTATTAATGCTTTGATTGCTGCACTTTTTGTTCATCATTGTCCTTGTGTGTCCGTTCTACAATTTTTATGTTGATAAAGGATCTTAATTTATTTCCATTCTCTCTTTCCTTTTTTTGTACACTGCCTTGGGAAAATGTGTGTGTGTGTGTGTTGAAAAGCAGCTTAAAAGTTATGTGATAAATGGATAAAAACAAACGTATAAGAAGCAATGCAGTCATCAATATCCATACCCGTATAAGAAGCGTTAGCCTGCAACGCTTCCCTAAAATATATTTTTCAAATGGGTGCATTTAGGCCTCGTCCCCTCTACATTCACCCTCCTTGCTATAATAATAATAATAATAATAATAATAATATATTTATTTATACCCCACCCATCAGGCTGGGTTTCCCCAGCCACTCTGGGCAGCTTTCAACAAAATATTAAAATAGAATACAGTGGGACCTCGGGTTAAGAACTTATTTCGTTCTGGAGGTCTGTTCTTAACCTGAAACTGTTCTTAACCTGAGGTACCACTTTAGCTAATGGGGCCTCCCTCTGCCGCCGCGCCGCCAGAGCATGATTTCTGTTCTCATCCTGAAGCAAAGTTCTTAACCCGAGGTACTATTTCTGGGTTAGCGGAGTCTGTAACCTGAAGCGTCTGTAACCCGAGGTACCACTGTAATTCCTCAAATTCAACACATACACTTGCCGTGTTTTCTTGAATCACACTCTGTCTGATTCCCTGCCCCCCCTTTTATGATGCCAGCCACCAGGAGGTGGCACAATTGCCCCTGACCTGAAGAAACTCAGGGCACAATGGAAATCCTAACCTCTGCTCCACACTCCCCCCCCCCCTCCATGGCCTTCAATATGGACAGATATGGATTAATCCGGAAACATTGAGGTGGTGGGTAGGATGAAAATAAGTCAGAATTTTAAAGCACTTTGTGCATTAAAGAACTAGAAGTAACTTGGCATAGTAACAGCAATCTGGATTCAGGCATTAGACACAAGGAGAGTAAGCCTATCTAAAACAAGCTATTCCCTCCCCCATTAACATTCCCCCCCCCCATTCATAACAATTGCTTATTCCTCTCAACACATCTGCTTTTTAAAACCCACAAAGTCTGATGCTGCCAGCAGGTAGGGGTGGCTGAGTAAGATATTCCTCAAATAGATTCAATAATAGCATAAGTAATTGCTGTAAATATTTACATCACAGTTATCAGTAAAATGGAGATATACACATGCATGCAAGCAAGCCCTAATAAGAACTGCTGTGCTTTCGTTAAGATACAGAGCAGCTGTTTGAGAAGTGTTGCCTTTTGACTGGTAGTTTAACCAATGAAAAAATGCTTCTGTTTCCTTTTGGATCCCTTAATTAAAATAATTCTCCTATCTTCTTTTTTTGCAAGGAAGCCTTTACATCTGATTCCTGTGAAAATTCCAGTTAGTATGCACATTGTTTCCACCCATCCTGAGCTACACACACACACACACACACACACACACACACACACACAAGCTCCCACACCCTCCACCCCTACACACTGGAGTCTTGGCCCATGTGCGCAAATGTAACATAAAAAAGAAGGTCTGATGCCAAGGAAATTCTCGATTTGCATTGCATCTTCAGGGGATCACATTCCGTTCAGCGTTTTTGTCCCTTTCTTTGTTGCCCACTTACTTGAGGCCTTTTCAAGAGGTGGAATGATAAATTAGTGTAATTTAGCAGGCCATTGTTGGGAGCGATTAGGTTTTTTAATTACCGCTGATGTAATCCCAGGAAACCACTCAGTGATTCTTCAGCAGTGGTTAATGACCAGTTTGTTAGTGAAGAGCTCTGAGCCAAGTGAGGGGCAGGTTAAACTCTTCTGAAGGGCTTGTTAATCCCCAAACAAGAGCTCAATGCAGCTATTAACCATGTTTGGCCATTTTAGAGCTCCCTCCGAATGGGTGCAGCGGTGGGAAATGGCCCCGGCTGTAATTGCCTTGCACAGCGTTTGCCTTGAGCTTTGAAGAAAGGCCACCTCAAAGTCAAGACATCTCACTTCTTTGTCTTCAGACTTCGCCTCAATCCCACGAGTTTTAAAGGGAGCACTTTGTGGGTTTACGAACCAGCCGCTCCAAGCAGAAACTGAACGACTGCAGCAAACGATTGCCAGAAATAAACCTTGCTCTGGACTGCTCCCACTGTGAATATACTGACTTTCACTCGATAACTTGCTATTTCTTCTTGCCAGTCCTTTGATTACTGACTAAGCACCTGCTCCTAAGCACACACCAATCATGCCCTTTTAAGATGCTTGCAGCAAATATGGGGTGGGGAAATCCCATGAGCTTTCATAGAACCACTGAACTGTAGAGTTGGAAAGGACCCCAAGGGTCATGTACTTCAACTCTCTGCAATGCGGGTTGTTGTTGTTTAGTCGTGTCCGACTCTTCATGACCCCATGGACCAGAGCACGCCAGGCACTCCTGTCTTCCACTGCCTCCCGCAGTTTGGTCAGACTCATGTTTGTAGCTTCGAGAACACTATCCAACCATCTCGTCCTCTGTCGTCCCCTTCTCCTTGTGCCCTCCATCTTTCCCAACATCAGGGTCTTTTCCAGGGAGTCTTCTCTTCTCATGAGGTGGCCAAAGTACTGGAGTCTCAGCTTCATGATCTGTCCTTCCAGTGAGCACTCAGGGCTGATTTCCTTAAGAATGGATCGGTTTGATCTTCTTGCAGTCCATGGGACTCTCAAGAGTCTCCTCCAGCACCATAATTCAAAAGCATCAATTCTTCGGCGATCAGCCTTCTTTATGGTCCAGCAATGCTGGTATCACAGCTAAATAATCCCTCTGTTTAAAAACCTCCAATGAAGGACAGTCCACCACCTTCCGAAGGCAGGCAGAAGCATTTTAGGCTGCACTTGCATGGTGAGCAACCACGTTTGTTTGTTTGTTTGTTTGTTTGTTTGTTTGTTTGGTAGGCCACCCCATCCATAGGGAGCAGTGGGATCAATATGTCTAAAACATACGTATAAGAGTCAACTCATTAAAACAGAATAAATAAAGCCTTATAAACAGGGGTTGGGCCCTGTAGTGCCTGTGAGGGTCTTAGCAAAGATCTCAAAAATTCTGCTCAGATCCTGATTGCACTGACTCTGCCTCTTCTTGCAATGAACACAGCCCTCCTGGATTCAGATATCCAAACAGCCAGACCTGTGTGTAGTACTGTAAGCCAATAAGCAGCGTCAAGCAAGCCTTGCTTTTTTGTGTTTTGCTGGTTTGTGGGAGCCGTTTCTCTAGAAACCATAGTGGGAGGGAAGGGAAGGACAAGGGTAAAGGGAGAGAGTCTGGGCAAATAAGAGAGTTTTCCCCCTTTCCTTGCTTGCCCTACCTGCCCGCAGACTGTCTTGCCAGAGTGGTGCATGCTCTACTTATCTCCCGCTTGGACTTCTGCAATGCGCTCTACGTGGGGCTACCTTTGAAGGTGACTCGGAAACTGCGCTTAATCCAGAATGCGGCAGCTAGACTGGTGACTGGGAGTGGCTGATGAGTCCATATAACACCGGCCCTGAAAGATCTTCATTGGCTCCCAGTACATTTCCGAGCACAATTCAAAGTGTTGGTACTGACCTTTAAAGCCCTAAATGGCCTCAGCCCAGTATACCTGAAGGAGTGTCTCCACCCCCATTGTTCAGCCCGGACACTGAGGTCCAGTGCCAAGGGCCTTCTGGCGATTCCCTCGCTGCGAGAAGTGAAGTTACAGGGAACCAGGCAGAGAGCCTTCTCAGTAGTGGCTCCTGCCCTGTGGAACGCTCCCCCCCCCCAGCAGATGTCAAGGCAATAAACAACTATTTTACTTTTAAAAGACCCTGTTTAGGGAAGTTTTTAATGTCTGATGCTGTATTGTTTTTGATATTTGGTTGGAAGCCACCCAGAGTGGCTGGGGAGACCCAGTCAGATGGGCGGGGTATAAATATATTATTATTATTATTATTATTATTATTATTATTATTATTATTATTTTGCCTTTTGCAAGGTGTCAGTGGGTTTTCCTGGGTTTTCCCGCCATTTGGGGGGGGCAGAATTCCATGGTCGTAAACACATTAGAAATTTTCAGACATGAATCAATGGAAATCGTCGACTCATTATGCAAACTCTTGCCTATCAAACAGTTCCCTGAGAACTCATTGTGTTTGGATTCTGGGGCCGTGCATGTACACTACTAAGGGACTTTATCTTAGCACAACATCAAATTCCTCCCCATAGGTTGAAAAAAAATAATGCCTTAACGTGTAACAGGAAGTAGCATTAGGAGGGCAAAATTACATCAGGAAAATGACAGAGGGCAAGGGTTCCTTCTCCCACACCATAGTACAAACCTCCCACTCCATGGCTGCTCTCAATTTTTAAAAAACAAGGAGACCCTGTTACAGATATCCCAGGTTTCATCTAGGTTGGAGCATCAGTGTGTGGCTCACCAACCCCACTGTGATGACCATACCCCCAAGTCCACAACCTCAAGGCTACTGGTGTAGTGGCAGCAGGACAATGAGATCACAGTTATGATGTTTTCCTTCTTCGGGATGAAATCCAGCTTGTCTCACTTGGGAATGAATTAACACTCAGTCCCTGGGTTCTCTATTAGTAGTCAGAAGATACGGGTTTAAGGACAGTTCTTAAAGACGGGTTTTTTCCCCAGCCTGGTTATGTGCATGTTTCCCCCATGACCGAACTGCTTTTATTTTGGGCTATTAGACATAGTTGTAACATAGCCAAGCATTGCCATATAACATCCACACATTTCTTAGCACATGTGCTCATTTCTTTTCCCTCGGGAACTACCTTTCTGCTGTAATCTGGCCTGGAAAGGAACCTATTATTTAAATGACCTTGGCATTTTACATCACATTTCCGTCAATTATGCCTCTTGGGCTTCTTTAGCAGGTGGGGGAGAGAACCTCCAGTATGTTGTACAAACTGTAGAACAATGTTACTATGAAAAATTGCACTTTAAGGAGTTACCAATATAAATGAATTTGGACTTGTGCCAGAATCGCATCTTATCGGCTCATTCTCCCTGTATGGGCATTTATAAAATTATGCTGGCCAGCATCAATGGCCCCTGGAGATGTGAACTCTTTAACGTTAAGACCCTAACATCCTAGTCATAGTTAGTTTTTAAAAATGCAGGAGCCACCAACTTTTTATGTAGGGTTTCAGTTTCTGTGTTTCGTTTCTATATGTTTCCAAACAAGTTTAATAATCAGACATTGCTTTAGGGCTGTATTTTCCAGTTATGAGTTGCAAGCTTGTGAATACAGTTGTGGAGTTGCCTTTAGAAAGCAGCACTTTTAAAACTGCAGTTGATGGAGTCCAAAGGTTCTCTCATGGCCAGCTGTGATTCTGCACGTTAACCTCTTGCGACTATACTTGTTTGCCTCTGATCTCCTTCCTTAGAGCAGTTAACTGAGCACGTGGTCATCCCAGAACATTTCTGGATAAGATATCGATTTCCCCCCAGTAAGATTTCCCATGGGTCTGTGGTTGCGTAATAAAATTGGATTGGCTGGTTGGTTGGTTGATTGATTGAGTTATGTTTCCGACCTGGCTTTGGAACTGATACTGTTTTGGTGATAATGGTGGAAGATAGAGTTATCTATTTATTTTAGTGGAAGGTCTGTGTCAGGGGTTCCAGAGGAGGAAACTACCATGAGAGGAGAAGTTGAACCCTACTGGTTCAAAGCAAGGCATGAAGCAACAGTCTGCTCCAATTGTTACGTGCTTTCCTCTGCTAATCTGAGCCATACTGTCTCTGAACCTAGAGGATCAATATAGCCATCCAGTTATTAGGAGACCCCTTTTCCTCTCACAATTACTTTAGTAGTTTCACAGACAGGGATCTTTGGGAAAGGCCTGTCCCTGGAGGTTGATGAATTCAACTGGTTTCTGACCATTCTGAAGGATTTGCCAGCTAAAATGGCACACCTCTCAAAGCCCTGGCTTTGTGGAACACAAGGGTGAGTCAGGTAGTTGATGGGTCTTGACTCTTGAGCATCCTCTCAAGAATCATTGTCAACCCTACTTGGTGCTAGTGTAGACACTTGGCTGCTGTTATTGCACCCTCGTTAAACCATCCAGCAGAGCTTTTGGGGTGGGGGTTAGTTCTTGGGTTTTTCCATGCTGGCCAGAAATAGCAGTGGCCCACTGTGATTTGTTTGGAAAGCATTTCAAACAGGTTCCCTTCCAACGCAACAATTCTATGATAAAGCCACTTGCATCCTCCAGTATATTATAGCAGATGACTCTCAGGAGGCATCCAGAACACAGTCTAGTCCTGTGTTGGAATAATTCTAGGAGGTGATGTCTCCACTTTGGAAAGTTTTTGTGTAAACTGTTAAGATTTGTTCTGTGCAGGAGCAGCTGGTGGGGGTGGCACAGATATCTCCATCGCTACGGTTAACCTGGTTACTAAACTGCCCTGACAACGTTGAGCCTGCTCAGTCCCTTAAATGATGTAGAACAGAATGAGGCTCATGAGTTCAAGTCATTCCAGTATCCCAAGATTTGTTCCCAAACACGCTGCCCTGGCAAAGAGGCTCAACTGAGGATCACATATTCTTGAGGGTCTTGTCTGAGACTGGCAGCAGAGAAGTCATCTTCGGGTGTACAGTAAATATTGATTCAGATCTGGTTTGTGGGCTCTGACTTCTTATCTCACACGGCTTTATCGTTCAGACGGTGATAGGTTATCTCTGCTGGAAAGCAGAAGGACCTCTGTAAATATGTGAAACTTACCTCTAAACACCATTTGCAGATCATTTACATATAACAGTCTTAGGTCAAAAGGGTTGGAGACTCCATCCTAAGTGTATGTCTGGCTGATGATATGAAGAACAGCAGGAGGAACTGGTCATGGGGAGCTCAGGGGAGAAGCTGGTTGCTTTCAAATATTTAAAGAATGGCAGGGGTGGTGGAAGGGATGTTTGTGGCTGGAATGAAGTGTTTATCTTACACACTTTAGATAGGATAAGAAGTAATGGCCCCAGTACCTTGATCCTAAAGTGTAAGACTAGACTGTGAACAAATACAAATGTGTGTTTGGCTCATTAAAAGAATTTCAGGAGGGATGAACTTCAAATCAAAAATAACGTGAGAACTTCAAATAAATTAAAAATAAATCAAAAATAACAGAGGCATATTTCCTTGTCATACTTGTTGGTGTTTGGAAACTTTTAAAGAGTGGGCTATCTATATTCTATTGAACACAGGCTATAGTTTTAGAATAGTAAAGTGATTATCAATTTCAGTAATCCTCTCCCTAAGGATTTACTGAAAAGTTTATTCTGTAACATTTGCATAACATTTGTCTTTACTAAGCTGGAGTTAAGCTCCATGGGGTTCAGTGGGATTTACACCCAAGTAAGTGTATATAGGGTTGCAGGCAAGGGTCCAAAAATACCACATAGAAATTAGTAGTTTTGCTAATAGTGTAAAAATGCCCTCTTCATAATTGGCAATGTAAAGAAATAAAAAAGAAAGGCTGAAAATGAGTAGAGGCGCTATGATGTTTTGGATGAAATGGAATGTTAGAAGTCAGACAGGTCTTGCTGAGCTTTCACTATTGGCTTGGGTAATTCTTTGCTTTTTTGAATGGCAGAATCTGGTTGGCTTGTTGAGTGTGAATAGATGTGGAAGTCTACGGCGCATTCTGCATCTTGGCAATGATGCTGACTTTCGTCACTCTGTGGCATGTCGGAGGCCTCTATGCTCAGCCAGTTTGGGGTGCGGGGACACAGAAGTGCCCTCAGCCCAACTCAGGCTTAACCATATATATGTGCAAAAACTGCTGTCCATATTACACATAAAAGTGGACCAAAGACAGCATCAGCCCATGCGATGTGCTCAAAGTATCTTATCCAGCCATCTGATGGCCCCTTAGATATGTTTTGCCACCATGCTTGAAGCGTCCAGTAAAGCAAATTAATAAGAACATGCTGTTCTGAGTAAGCAAACTGTGCTGATCCCTAGCATAGAGCAGGACAGTTCATTCTTAACTATTCTTATCTATTCCTCATAACAATTCCCCCCGCCCAACAATTCTAGCCAAGGCTAAAATACTTAGACCATTTGTGCAGCCCCCTGCCCCGCCCCTCCCCGGCCAGCCCACATTTACTCTATGGGTTTGTGTTTTTTCATCCACTGTGTTAATACGTACAGTTTTTGATTCATTTTAAAGAAATAGATTCCTCCCCCCACCCCCCCAAAAAACACCCTCTAATGCTCTGGAGGAACATATGAAACAGATATTGAAGCCATAGAACCTAGCTCTGCCTGCCTGCCTGCTGGAAGCAAGGGAGCTGAGACTATAGGCTCCATCATTCAGAGAGACCTTGCCTGAAGACAAGGCAAGGCTGGAGATTACATGAGTAATACTTAGAAAAGCTAACGTGTGCTAACGTATGTTCTTCCTCACAGGCAGGCGTCTGAAATGTATAAATCCGTCTCTATTAAATTCCAGGTTCCATTCATCAGCCTGGATAACTCAGCTGGTTAAAGCGTGGTGCTGATAACGCTAAGGTTGCAGGTTCGAGCCCTGTATGGGGCAGCTGCATTGCAGGGAACTGGACTATAGATAATCCTCAGGGTCCCTTCCAACTCTACAATTCTATGATTACTTAAGCATCCCAAAATATGGAATGTAAATGTGTCAATGTACGTGGAAGCAGTCAGGACAGCAGTCAAGAAGATAAACTTAGTCACACAGAGAGGGAACAGCTACCAGAAAAAGATTCAGCAAGAGAGAGAGAGAGAGAGAGAGAGAGAGAGAGAGAGAGAGAGAGAGAGAACACACACGCAGAAGGGTCAGAGAAAGTTAGGAATGAAAGAAAGCCTGTTTAAATAAAGCTATTTGTTGTATAATACTACTGCCTGATCCTTAATGATAAGGGGTGGGGGTTATTGCTTTGTTTTTGTTTCATTATGTATTTTGTTTTCTTGTTTTGTAGTTTTTCTGTTGTGATCTTCAGGTGAAGGGTGGTATATAAATTTAATAAATAACGGAAACTGTGAAAACAGTCCTTTTAACTGTCTGATGGTACTCACCGATATGGAGTACTGTCACTGAAATTTCTCCCCATCCCTTCATTCAGTGCCAGAAGGGGCATTTTGTAACTAGATAGTTACATAAGGGGAAGAATTTCCTGAGGGATAGCTTTTCATTTCTATCATGCCCCCCCCCCCCAATTTGGCCCCGTGAAGCATTGACCTTATGACAATCATGTTCCCTTTCATTTGCACCTGATCTGTTTGCCTCATGTTCCTAACAGGATAGCTCCACCTCAGGAAACATATAATCACATGCAAAATGCATAGAGCTTGCCGTCTTCCTCTTCTCCTTGTCCGTGCCAAGTCTGAAAATCACTTCTCAAGACAAATATCTTTTTCAGAGCTGGTCACGCTATGCTGGGGCACACAGCTCTCTATTATCCCTCAGACAGATTTGCTTGGGAGCATTTGAAGGGGGAAGAAGGAGGGATAAAATATCTCTTGTTATAAAATGGTAGGCTTTCAGCACAAGATAAATGACGCTTGCCATACCAGCAATGAGGATACTAGCTGCAACCAAGGTCTCAGCAAAGTACTGGGACACAGAAGACAGTCCTTTTAGCTCCCCAAACCACACATGCTTCTCTTTAGATGTCTGGGTCATAAGAAGAGCCCCACTGGATCCTGACCCACCCAGTCCAGCATCCTGTTTTCCAAAATAGCCAGCCAGGTGCTTCAGGGGTGCCCTTGTATAAGCAGGGCTTGAAGGCAACAACCATCTCCTGTTGATGCTCCCCAGCAACAAGTACAGTGGTACCTCAGGTTACAGATGCTTCAGCTTACAGATGCTTCAGGTTACAGACTCTGCTAACCCAGAAATAGTACCTTGTGTTAAGAACTTTGCTTCAGGATGAGAACAGAAATCATGCTCCAGCGGCGCCCATTAGCTAAAGTGGTGCTTCAGGTTAAGAACAGTTCCAGGTTAAGAACGGACCTCCAGAACGAATTAAGTTCTTAACCCGAGGTACCACTGCACTATGCTGCCCATGAACCTGGAGTTAGCATATACAGTGGTACCACGGTTCTCAAACATCTCCATTGATGAACATTTCGGAACCTGAACGCCGAAAACCCGGAAGTAAATGCTTCCGTTTTTGAACGCGCCTTAGAAGTCGAATGGCTTCCACTGTGTGTTTTTCAATTTTCTCAACTGAATTTGCAGGCAGCGCTTTGGTTTTCGAATGTTTCGGAACTCGAACGGTCTTCAGAAACGGATTACATTTGAGAACCCAGGTACCACTGTAACCATAATGACTAATGGCCATTGAAAGACTGAGAGCCACCACTGCAGCCAATGGCCTGCCAGTTAGGGCAGAAGGTGGGTGGGCTGATGAGAACCTGTGAGTTTTTAGGAGATACAGAATAGTAATGGCAACTGAATCTAGAGAATGCTCAAAGATGGGAGAGAGCCTCCTGCCCTCCAGATATTTTGGACTACAACTGCCTTTATGTCAGAGACTGGGCAGAGGAGGAAGACTGCCTCCCCAGCCTGACCCTCCAGGGTGGAGGAAGAGGAAGACAGTATAGATTTGCAACAGGGGTTTGAGGGAGGTCACAGCTCAGTAGCAGATGAGGGGGAAAGCTGGGAAATGATGGGAGAGGAGGAAGAGGCAGAGCCGGAGCAGCTGGCTGACATGTTATCACTGGAAAGCATTCCAGGCCCTCCATCTCCCAGAACCCAGCGAGCCGTAAAAGTAGGAGAGCAAAGAGCTCAAAGACAGAGGGCATGTAGCAGCACCCATAGAAGTGATGAATGAGGAAGTGGGAGAGACGGGGTGTGTGGAGATTCACTCAGGACAATGCCAATATCCAAGAGGCTGGGTTCTATAGCCTCTCTCTGTAAAGAATGAAATAAAAAAGGACTGTAAGAAACTTTTCCTTGTCTTTATACTTTCCTGGGCAACCAGCCGGGAACCACTGACAGCATCCTGACCCTTTAGTTCCAGTGGCCTACTGCCATACTGACTGGGGCTGATGGGACCTGTGGTCCAAAACATCTGGAAGGCTAGCAAAGACTGGTGCAGAGCCTTGCAGCCAATTGCATTACAAAATCTAAGCAGCTACCCCGGCCCTGCAATCTCCACTGCTGCTCTCATGAACAGAACACAAGATCTATTCCTTTCTGTCCTACCATGCCGCTCGAAATACCACTGGACTCATTGGTAACACAAGGGCTGGAAATTGAGCCAAGAGTTTAGCATTTCAATACAATGTTTTGCAAGCCTTCTATATGGTGCAGTAGAGAAAGGATAGGGAACCTGTGGCGCTCTCTCCATATTGCTGACCTCCAGCTCCCATTAGCCCCAACCAGCATGGTGTGTGCTTAGAGGTGATGGGAGTTGTGGTCCACAACATCTGGAGGGATGCAGCTTCTGCATCCCTGGGATAGAAAGAATCCTTCCTTCTCTTTCCTATACTTACATATTACTTTCTAGGAAAGCAAATGCATGTTGTTGTTGTTGTTTAGTCATTTAGTCATGTCCGACTCTTCATGACCCCATGGACCAGAGCACGCCAGGCACTCCTGTCTTCCACTGCCTCCCCCAGTTTGGTCAAACTCATGCTGGTAGCTTTGAGAACACTGACCAACCATCTCGTCCTCTGTCGTCCCCTTCTCCTTGTGCCCTCCATCTTTCCCAACATCAGGGTCTTTTCCAGGGAGTCTTCTCTTCTCATGAGGTGGCCAAAGTATTGGAGCCTCAGCTTCAGGATCTGTCCTTCCAGTGAGCACTCAGGGCTGATTTCCTTAAGAATGGAGAGGTATGATCTTCTTGCAGTCCATGGGACTCTCAAGAGTCTCCTCCAGCACCATAATTCAAAATTCAGCATAATTCAGCAAATGCATACTGGAGAACAAAATACAGAATATTTTGTCTTCCAGAACCCAAAAAAACCAGAGGGTGTTTCTTGTTTCTTTCTCTCTCTCTTTGGCTTTCATGTTGTGTCTATGAAAGACAGAATTTTACAGGCACAGATGGCATGACAGTTTTGCAGACATTGTTCTTGTGTTGAAACAGCTTGTTGGTTTTGCTACGAGATAAGATTTCCTTTTACTACCACTGCAGTGTGCAAATGTAAACATTTCAGGTGGTTACTAAGCAAAACAATGGGGAAGTTTTGGGCAAAAGGACAGTCATATTTCTCGGTATCTGACAAACAAAGCCATTCTTCAGAGTTGATCTAGTGTAACTAGGGACTTCAGCTTGAACAAAGGTCCAACTTCTTTTGCCAAGGAACTGGATCTCATACATTGCAATCCCATGCAGGGTTACTCAGAAGTAAGTACTATTGTGCTCAATGGTGCAAACGTTCCCATACGCAAGTGTGCAGAAGATTGCAGCCTTAGATGCTTTTTGGCAAGAACGCCATTAAAACGAACAAGGTCTGGAATGGTTAAGCAATTTAAATATTTTATGGAAACCCTGCTTTCTCAAATTCTTTTACTTGATCTAGCAGAGCAGACACAGGGCGGTCCCTCATTCTGTTTATAGATTGAGGCCTCTCTTGTATCTCTTCATACAGACCCAGACTGCTAGCACTTGTACAAAACAATTGTCAATGAATTTCAACCCATTCTATACCTAAATTTGAAGTGTGAGGTGGAAGCACACCTGCACTGATTCAGAGTGTGATGAACTTCACTGGGCAAGTAGAGGGAGTCCATCTCCCACATCTGGGATTAAAGGAAGCACTTCCGGGTCAGAGGGCACTGTTTCCAAACAAGGCTAGCCCAAGACATTTTGATTCCTGGAATGGAACAACAAATGCCCCAATCCAAATCAAGATGGTTTGCAAACAGGGTAGCCATTTATTCATCATCAGAGAAGGGAGTGCAGATAATTTTTTCATATGCTAACTTATAGAGACAGATGCAAATGTAGAGATACTTGCTATAATTAAGATTTTTAAAATGCAGTAAATCTCACAATGGTGGGAGTAGACTGTGATTGGATGCTCAGTCGGCTGTCTATGTGCTGACTGTTGATGGATACATTCAGGGGCGCTGCTCACCATTCTTATCTTTCAAACAGCCTTGGGCCAGATAGCCCTTCAAAGAAAGAACTGTCTTCTGTAAAGTAGGACACCCAGCAACCCTCTTTCCAAGCCAGAATTGGAAATGGAAAGGGGGAAAGGAATATTCTCGCCCAAGACTCAGAACGCCCAAGCCATAGCATTCTACATGGCACTCCTGCATTGCATAACAGCCCCCGGACATATTAGATTTGTAGCAGGGGGGCATGCCCTAAATGCAAGGGAGGCTGAAACGCAGCTCCTCAAACATAGCTTGCTGTTCTCTGAATGGAGTTCTGAAGCCTGCCTTTTTCAATGGCCTGGCCTAGGTCAGTTGCAGTCATTAAGAAAGGCATGATCTCATGCTGAGGGAGTTCTGTCTGATCAGTTTAGCGCATAAGGTTTCAGCACAGAAAAAGCTTGACCTGCTCTAAATTGGAAGTGTATAAAGGCATCCCAGGGATTGTATTTAACAGAAAAAGCTGTTGAAGAAGAAGAAGAAAAGTTACATAGCAGCAGAAGATCTCTTGTCTTGTAACTCACAGAACTCCAGCCCAATGGTTGCCATTAATCTGATTTGAACTGATTTTATAATGAAATGATTTTAGAATGTTGTATCATTTTACTGTTGTTAGCCGCTCTGAGTCCGGCTTTGGCTGGGGAGGGCGGGATATAAATAAAATATTATTATTATTATATTATTATTATTATTATTATTAAAATTCTACAGCCTTTTAAATATGTTTATGGGAGGGGGACTATTGTTTTCTTGTTTCTGTTTATTTGTGCTTTTATCTTGTATTTTTGTCTTGTGAACCACCCTGAGATCTGTTTATGAAGGCCAGTATATAAGACAAACAAGCAAACAAACAAATACATAATCAAGTCCTAGCCTCCAGAGCAGGAGAAAATAAGCTTGCTCCATCTTCCATGTGGCAGCCCTTTAGATATTTGAAGATGGCCATCATATCACCTCTCAGTCTCCTCTTCTGCAGGCTAAACATACCCTCAACTGTTCCTCATCAGGCTTTGTTCACAGACCCTTCATCATCTTGGCTGCTCACCTCAGTACATGCTCCATCCTAATTCCATCATGGGCAAGAAATCCCATGGAGAACCCTTCCCCTCTGTTGACTTTTGTGAGTGGGGAGATTTAGCTCGAAAGTCAATCATTTGCTTAACAGCCATCTGCCAGCTTTCCTAGCAGGAGAAATCGACTGCAGTGAACTTCAGAAAATCTGAAGCTAGCTGTGTACAAAGAGCTGAACGCATGGCTTCGTTGGGCAGACTGTTGGGCACAACTTGTAGGTGGCATCTCGGACTTCCGGGTCAGCGCCATTGGTGAATGGCGGAGTTCCTCCGATTGGAGGAACGGGCTCCGTGAAAACTGGGTCTTCCCGCCGCGGCGAAGGTGGGGACCCGCTAGAAATCCCAGGTGGAGGAAGCCTGGGAACGTGGGGTTCGGCAGGGCACCAGAAGCGCCCCCTACTCGCGGGGAATCCCATCTAGGGGCTCCGGAGCGAAGTGGGGTGAGAAGCGTGGTGCTACGAACTGACTGCTACTTTCACGGAGTGAAGCCGCACAGCCATTGCCAGAGAGCGCTGACTTTTTCCTGTGGACAATTGGACTTAAAACAAGTACCCGTGAGTAGAAACGGAAAATTGGATCAAGAAATTGTTTTAATTTGGTAACGAAGCGGGAAGGTGTAAACAGGAAGTCCGCCTTCCGTTTCCTTGTATATAGACTAAAGCAAAAATTTTGCAAGCTAAAGCCGGGAAGCTGTCAAAAAAGGACTAAATTTCCTTCATTTAGAACCACTGAAACCCCCCTTGGAAGCAGGAGAAAAGGGGGGGGGACTCTGTTTAACTCTACCAGGAGAGGGAGTTAAGAAGGATAAGTTTCCATCGTCTCTAACCTGGGAACAGGGTGTCAGAGACAGAAACTGTTGCTGAGGTTCATTGACGGTGAACGTAACACTTTGACAGATAGCTAATGAAGAGAAACAAGTTGATTCTAATGTTGCCTTTTGCATCTTAAAGAAACAAAATATCTGAAAAACGTCTGAAATATCTGAAAAATGAAAGTAACTTTCCTTTGTCTTTAAAAAAAAATGGCTACAAGTAGATTGTCTCCTCTAGAGGGAGCTTGCTAAATTGTTGTTGCAGCATATTTGAGACTCAACATCTGTGAGATTAAGACTGTGGGAACAGACTTTTTCGACCTTGAACAAAGATGAGCTGGGAGAAAGACTGGTTGCTTGCTCTATGCAAGACAAATGCTTTGTTGGAACAGATGCATGAAAAGATGGACTTAATGAATGAGAAAATGGATTTGACTGTTGTGGTTAATAACACTGATACAGAAATCATCCAAGAACCAACCTATCAATCTGTACCGACTGGGCAAGTGCAGTTGACAATGGAGGAGGATGTGGCTGCACCTCAAATAGTACAAATGGAGAGACCCGAGGCCCTACAGGAGCATAAGCCACTGTTATTGAAGATTGAAGCTGGAGCGGGCCAAGGGGAGTCTGGAGATGAGGAGACTTCTAGCTTTGGAGAGATTCTGAAATTTGATTTTAAATTCATTTTGGATTACATCGAGGACTGTGGGGAGTGGGACTGTGGGGAATGGGTGAGCTGGATGAAGGGTGATGGAGACAATTTTGGGTTGGAACCCCCCAGAGACCTACTCCTCAATGAGAAAGGAAAGAAACTAAGACAGAGACCAACAAGAGACAAGGAAAAGGGCAAGCACAAACAAGATGAAGAAGAATTGCAGAAGGGACATGGAAGAGATTTAAGGGCCTCGGACATAAGGCTTCCAGGTTGATGGACTAGACGGAATGGACAATAAGGACAATAAGGACTGACATGACCCGAGACCAGGAAGAAGAGACGCTGGATGATGATTGGAAGAGAATTTATAATGGAAACTTTTTTATTTTAGAATCAGCTAATGAATATTAGGGAAAATGTGGGAATGAAACTATACGACTCTAGCAGAAATGATATTAGGAGTTATGTATATTTGAAATTTAAGATTTAAGTTTTAAGGCACTTAGGGGTAAGATAAGGATAAATAAATTAAGGTAATCTGAATAATAGAATATGGGGAAAGATGGTAAGGATTTGTTGAGCTAATTACTAGGTTAAATTGTTAAGACAAATCTTATAACAAAAATTGAGAAAGATGGAAATAATTTGCTGAAATAATTACTAAACTAGAATACAAAAACGGAGGTGTGAGGAGGTCAATGAAACAAGCAAATGGAAATTATGGATATGCAATTTGGGATTTGTGTTTTCCCCCCCTCTTTTTTCTTCTTTTTTACTTTTTTATTGCTGTATTTTTATATTGGTTTTCTCATTTTGTGCTTTTCTCCTTTTTTATTGTCTTCTTCTTCTTCTTTCTTTTTTGTATTGTAGCGTTGTTTGTCATTTTTTATTTTTCTTGTAATTTTGAAATTATCAATAAATATTATTTTTTAAAAAAAAACTTGTAGGTGGCATCTCAACCCTGTGCAGTTTGTTAAACAATCAACAGTGATGGCTCCATCGTATTGTTTAAATAAACCTCGGAAATCTGTTTGTTTGTTGCATCTGACATTATGCCACAGAAGGCAAATTGCAACTGAGTTCTTCAGTGCGCAGCAGAAATAAAATGAGAGTCACAGCTACGGGTGTGGCAGCTGTGCAGTGACTGTGAACATAAGAATGTAAGTCAAGGCTGCAGGATCAGGCCAAGGGCCCATCTAGTTCAGAATCCTGTTCTCATGCTGGCCAACCAGATGACTGCCAGAAGCTGGGATGCTAGACATGAACGAACCAGCAATCTGCTCACATGCAGTTCCTAGAAACTGATATTCAGAGGCATGATGCCTCTCTGACAATTGTGGTGGGACAGAGCCATTGTGGCTAGTAGCCCTTGGGTAGCTTTGCACTCCATGAATTTGTCTAATCCATCCAAGTTGTCTAAAGCCATCCAAGGTGGTCACCATCACAGCCTCGTGTGAGAGTTCCATAGTTTTGCTATGGACACAGGATGAGTTTGTTCCAAAATGATCAAGACGTCAACTGCAGTGGATATTGGCTTCAATTCTTCCCCGCTCCCCATACCCTCTTGAGGTTTGCCAGAATCCGAGCATCCTCAGGGCTGATGCAAGAGCAAGCGCCTAATGGCCTTGGTTAAGCAAGGGTAAGTGCTAGCAAAATATAGTATCGGTGATGTGCATTTTATGCACATCTGGCATCTATTTCTGAGCTGCCGTTCTGCCTGCAGAGAAGTGAGGGCAAAAATTGGGAATGTTGGGCAAAGCAATAAAAGAGTGAGAGGTCAAGCCAACCTCCCACAGCTCTGAAACCCTACCTAAATTTCAAGAGCTTGCAAGTAATCTGTGCCAATTTTTTTTGTTGTTTTGGACCAAGGAGCTGCATAGCTGCCTCCCACCCCAAACTTTGTGCTTTGGAACTGGAGTTGATTCTTGTGTAAGACAGGGCCTGATTCCCCCCCCCAGTCACTTAGACTTCCACAGTCAACTGGTTTCCATAGATATAGATACAGATATAAATAGATATATGTATAGGTATAGATGTGCCAGAACTCACCATCTGTCCTCCCTTTGTTCTCTTATAATGGCAATGGAGCCACTGTTGGTTTGCAAGCCCCCCTCCATAGAGGCTGGCCCCTTTCACTTTCCTCGGAGCTTGTCCTCCTCTGGCTGATATCTTGGACAGACCAGGGAGATTTTGATAGGCGACATTTTCCCAAGCGTGTGTAAAATGCACAACCCCTCCTCCTGCTTCCGCAGGGGAAAGAAAAGTAGTCAGAAATCTATTTACATGATGTTTATTTCTGACATTACAGCACTAAAGGAAAACACGTCCTTTCAGTTCAGTTCTTCCAGCACATCTGACAAACTTCCTGAACATGCGCAAACGGAAGGTTTCAAATTACACTCTTCACAAAGACTTATCCAGCCTGTGAACGTCCGGGGAAATTCTTCTTTCCCACAGATAGGCGCATCATGTGATGTAACAATCTGGCTGTCTGCAGCGGTGATGTTTCCATATACTGACAGCCACCTGAGAGGTGCCTGAACTGAGTTCTGGTGAGTTCCGGTTGAAAAAAAATCAGTTGTCACCAGTAAGCAAAAGAGAATTTGGTGGTGGGAAAAGCTCAGTTTAGACAAAATACAGAGCATGTCAGAAAATTAAAAAATGACAAAAATCAACAGTTTGGTAAACACAGAATAAATTCAACATTAGCAAAAAAATAAAATTTAGATCATGTAGATTTCAAAACCTAAAAAGAAAGTTTAATTGTCATTTCAGGCCATTTCAAAATGGCTTCAACCACATGGTTGCCTGACCACCACATTAGAAATAAAGGGGAGTTGCTCATCATCATAGGAATGCTTGCGGAATTAGAGCTTTGGAAGTTCCTGTACAAATGACTGGTTTACAGGACAACTAGCCAGTGTGCAAGCTTTGTTGATTTGCAAAAACTGAGAATTGCCCTCTGGAAGCTACCCATGTCAAGCTGGCCAACATAAGCCTCTCTGCCAATGGACAACTCTGGTAGGAGCTATGATGGATTTGGGCTCATGGAAAGACTTCAGCTTTGAGTCTGTTTTCATGTGAGACCATGCGTGAATCTGCTTTTGTGTTTCTGTGTTTGTGTTTCTCGTGTGAACGAACGTGTGTATTAGAGAGACAGGCTGTAACTCGGTGACTGGGCGCAGGATCATAAGAACATAAAAGTATGAAAGCCCTGCTGGTTCAGACCAAAGGCCTATCTAGCCCCACAGATGCCTATGGGAAGTTCACGAGCAAGACCCCTTTCCAGCCTGTTATTCCTCAGCAACTGGTGTTCAGAGGCTGAAATATACTCGGAGTCAAGAGTGGATTTCATGCTCTTTATTCAGCTCATAGTGGTGAGGAAGAATGCCAGTTCCCCCAAAGTATCTGCTTTACATACATTATTTACACAATGGGCTGCACGTGATTGGCTAATTCTGGAATTCTCCTGTAGGCAATCAGGTTGTGGATTCACTTCCATCTGGAACTGGACTGGGTGGCTCCTGCAGACCAATCATACTGCTGCATTGTTCTAGGACCAGTCAGACTGCTGCATTGTTCTAGGACCAATCAGACTGCTGCATTTTGGATCCTATTCAACTCAGTACATAACAGAGGCAGTTTGCCTCTGATCCCGGAGGGGCCATAAAGCCATCATGACAAATAGCCATTGCTAGCCTCATTCATCATGAATTTATCTAACTTTCTTTTAATGCCACTTAGGTTTGTGGCTGTCACCACATCTTGGCACAGCAAATTCCACTGACTGTGTGCTGTGTGAAGAAATGCTCCGTTTTAACCAGCGCTGCTTTCCCCAGGAGGTACTCAGTGGTACTCAGTACCAGCACCTCTTTTTGTTGTTAAAAAGTGTGGCACTTACGGTAACAACTCCATGGTGAGTACCGCAGAGCCGTAGCTACTGGAGGGCTAGCAAGGTTTTCGCCCCGGGTGAAACCTGTAGAGGGCCACCATTGAGGCTCCCAGCCTGCGTGTGGGTGTGGGTGCAAATATGCATTGTGGGTACCAAACTGGGTCTTTGTCCAGGGTGAAATAAAGCCTGATTTCACCCCTGAGTACCAGCGCTTATTTTTCTAGAAAGAAAAAATAAAAACCACTGCCTTAAACTGACCTGAATCTTCCAGTGCTTGGCTTCACTGGGTGAATTACTGGCAGCCCCTGCTTGTTATATCATGTCTGCAGAGCTAGAAGCCAAAATACACCACGGTACTTTGCAGGAAGGAGTATTCCTAGATGTTGTTCGTTGCCTGGCAGAGATGACAGATTCTACATCCAAATAAAATAAAATAAAATAGACTTGTCTGTTGCTCGGCATAATAAGACTTTGTTTCCAACGGCTGCCCTCTGGAACGATCGCAGTGCCCCTTCGTTAGCAGCGTGGAAGGAATAGGCCTGGGTGGCGATAGAATTTTCTTCCCCGCGATCCCAAGTACCTAGATTCTAAAGCTATTTTATAGCTTTTCACTTCACTGACCTCGCCTTGTGTTTCTCTCTGTCTGTTCATGCATTATGCATCCCTAATTCCAAGCACCATATGAGGCTTCACTGTAATGTGAGTAATCCCATGGGAACCATCGACATAGGTATCTTTAATAGGGGACGGTTCCTTTTTTTTATATAACCGTGATCGCCAAACCAAACTCCCAAAGTGGACAACGAGGTGACTTTCCTTTGTCTGCCCCCAGCCATAAAAGCTTGCTGATGCTAATACGTCTCCAGTGCTGTTCGTCAGTGCCTAGAGCCCTTTGACCTGCACAGCGAGGGGGAAACCCAACCATGCCCAACAACCCCTCGGAAGTGTAGGGGAAAGGGAAGAGGCTCAGTAGTAGGGAGCAGGCTTTGCCTGAAGAAGGTCCAGGTTCCATCCTATCTGAAATCTTGCAATCCTTGGCCAGTCAGTATAAATCAGTGGTTCCCAATTGCTGGTTCCCCAGGAAGTCTGCGGCCATGTCACCCTTCACATAACAAAAACTACCATGGAGATATCAAAATATCTCCTGGTCTGGAGGGTAGGACTCGAGGCAATGGCTTCAAGTTACAAGAAAGGAGATTCTGACTAAACATCAGGAAGAACTTTCTGACAGTAAGAGCTGTTTGGCAGTGGAACAGACTTCCTTGGGAGGTGGTGGACTCTCCTTCCTTGGAGGTTTTTAAGCAGAGGTTGGATGGCCATGTCTCATGGATTCCTTGGAAGAAGAAGAAGAAGAAGAGTTTGGATTTGATATCCCGCCTTTCACTCCCCTTCAGGAGTCTCAAAGCGGCTAACATTCTCCTTTCCCTTCCTCCCCCTCAACAAACACTCTGTGAGGTGAGTGAGGCTGAGAGACTTCAGAGAAGTGTGACTGGCCCAAGGTCACCCAGCAGCTGCATGTGGAGGAGCGGAGACGCGAACCCGGTTCCCCAGATTACGAGACTACCGCTCTTAACCACTACACCACACTGGCTGCCGAGATTCCTGCATTGCAGGGGGTTCGACCAGATTACCCTTGGGGTCCCTTCCAACTCTAAGATTCTATGATTCCATGAAAAGTCCATGGCTTGGCTTTTGAAAAGCAGGGCATTTGCAGTAGTTAGCTAACTGGGAACCACTGGTGTACAGTGGTACCTCAGTTTATGAACAGCCCTGTTAACAAACTACAGTGGTACCTTGGGTTAATAACTTAATTCATTCCGGAGGTCCGTTCTTAACCTGAAACTGTTCTTAACCTGAAGCACCACTTTAGCTAATGGGGCCTCCTGCTGCCGCTGCTGCACCACCACCGCTTGATTTCTGTTCTCATCCTGAGGTAAAGTTCTTAACCCGAAGTACTATTTCTGGGTTAGCAGAGTCTGTAACCTGAAGCGTCTGTAACCTGAAACATCTGTAACCTGAGGTACCACTGTATTCGGTTTATGAACTACGCAAAACCGGTAGTGTTCTGGTTTGTGAACTTTACCTCAGTCTACAAATGGAAGCCGAACGGTGGAAGGGCACCGGCGGCAGGAGGCCTCATTAGGGAAAGTGTGCCTCGGTTTAAGAACAGCTTTGGTTTAAGAACGGACTTCAGGAATGGATTAAGTTTGTAAACCAAGGTACCACTGTAGATGGACACATGGTCTCAGTCTATCAATCAGCTTCCTTTGCTTCTGTGAGAAGGCTGCAATTTGCACCATGTCAAATGTGTTGCCTTTATCAGTGTCCTTGGTGCTTTTGTGCAGGCACAGGCCATTTTGTGGCATGTGGCGTCCTAGTAATGGACCTGCCGCTTTCGTAATTCTTGTGGGACTCTACTGTTTCAAGTTCCCATGAATGTATAGGGGGTACATTGATGCACAGAATTGAAGTGGGGGGACTGAATGGAGTTCTCAATTATATGGGGCACCAACACAGATGGGAAAAGTGCCTCCCTTCTAAAGTTATTCCTTAAAAACATGAGAGGCTGAGAGGAGCTGCACAATGTCTGGCGGAGCTAAATATGCAGCTCCTGTGGATCCTGGCTGCGATGGGTGCAAACGATCCCTATAGTTCCACATACAGAGCCAGCTCTGCTTGAGCAACCTCTCCAGTTGTTTCCAAGGATCTTTCTGAGCAAAACAAGTGTGCATTTCAAAACCTCTGCTATGGAGTAAAGATGATCTGCAGTACTATGGCAACATCACGATCTTCCATGAGCCCTTCTGCACTGCCTCACTTTGAAACAGTAACTGGAATCAGAAAAAGAAGACTTTGACTTCTCAGAATGGATTTCTGAGGCATGGCATTCATGGCTGATCCTTCCAAGTGGCATTTGTTTATATATAAAAACAAAAAAAGAAAAGAAAACCTTCCTGTGGTGATCACACAGGGTCCCTGGATGTCTGACGGTCTATTGATCCCTGTGCCACCACTGTGCTCGCTTCCCCGCTGCCACCAACCCGTTACTCTCGGGTACACACTGAGTCCAGACAGTTGTTTAAAATTAAATCAAATAAACAAGTTTATTTTGTAAGCATTAACAAGTATGGTTTCTCAGTTAATTTTCTTGTCAGTTTCTTATCCTTAGTTTCTTTACCGGCCTATACCTTCCTAATACTTTCTGACTGATTATCTCAACTTAACAGTTTCTCTCACTCTCTCACATCAAACTAGCCCAACCCACAGACTTATCCTCCCTCTCCCTTCTCTAACTCCAGACTGACTTCTTAACAACTCTAACTCTAACTCCTCCCCTTGGGTTCCTATTGGTTAGTCATTTTACAGTTAGTTAACCCTTTCCTTATGAACCCAGTATGATGTCACACACCTAGGAGGGCAAACGCCACACTTCCTTTTTCTCCAGAGCGTCCAATAATAGCCCTGCTCCATCAACCACATTTGATGAATAAGAAATCTTTGTGCAAATAGGAATGGATGAGGAACACGCTTTCTGTTCTTGCCCCTTAGTGTCACACATTCACCTGGCATTCCCCTGAGCACAACACATGTACCAGCAACATGCATGTAGGCTAGTCTGCACCCTGCATTTTTGTGGAGAGAGCCTTGAGGATGGTCCTTCCTCAAGAATCCAGTCCACAACTGTGCAGTTAGGCTCTGTGCAGAAGTTCCTATGGATCCCGCTCTGTCTCACCTCCATAGTGTGTGGCCTCTGGTACTGAACTGGACGTCATTCCTTTGGCTTAAGGGGAAAACACATGAAAATCTTGTTGTCATGTGTTTCTGCAGTTTGAATACATTGTGCCATTTTGAATGATCAGACTAAAAGCTTCACCGTGAGGGACAGGGAGGCAGCCACCTCAGGCAGCAAACGCTTTATGCCACATCAGACCCATTGGTCTATCTAGCTTAATATGGTCTGCATTGATTGGCTGCAGCTCTCCAGAGTCTTGTGAAGATGTTATCCTCAGTACTAACCTGGAGAGACTTCCCACTCACACAGTGTTTCAGGAATTCAGGAGGGGAGGAAGCAGCCAACTTGCCTTCCTAACACTCCATCCCAATCAGTAGTATCCCTTTGCTGGATCAAAAGTCTTCCAAGGATGGAAGTCTTCCAAGGATGGAAGAAGCCTTTTCACCCATGGAAATTGAAGTTGGGCTCCAACCCAATGGCTTATTTAGACTCGCCTTCTGCACCAGAGCAGAGGAATCTAGCCCAAGCACTTTGGAAGTTAGGCACCACTAGAAAACAAGTCCATCTCAACTCCCACAGCTGATTCCAACTTCTGTTTACTTGCCACAAAGTTTTGGATCACGCTTTCAGAGAAACCATTATCGCAATTTCTCACGTCACGTTTCTTGGAAGGACAATTTGTATTGCACTTGCCTTTGTTTACCGCCAGAGAAGATACACCCATCCATAGCTGCAATCTTTTTAAAGTGCAGATGCCAAGGACTGACAGGGTAATCTTATGTGTTTGCTCAGAATTAAGTCTGACTATGCTCAGTGAAGCTTACTTCCTAGTAAGGATGCAAACAATACACACCTACCAGGGAGTAAGTGCCATTGAACTCAGTAGGAATTATTTCTAGTAGACATATAGTTGTGCTTAGGGTTGCAACCTGTATCTGGGACCATGTGTGCAGGGAATGCCCTCTTCCACTAATCTCCATTAATCCATCCCCATTAATCAAGTTAAGCAAAATCGACCCCTTTTTTGTTTTGGCTAAGAATGCCAGGTTACCATACGTAAATTAACACAATATGCAGCCTTCCCGAAGGGAGTTTTCTTGTGCTAGAGTTTAAACACCAAGTCTGTTCAAATAACATGACTTTACTCTCCTATTAAAAAGGCCTGTAGACCAGTGGTGATTTATACAGATGGATTGTATAAGGGCATGTTCCTCTCACAGCAATTCATTTATCATCATTATTATTGGTGTCATGAGATAGATATTATAAATGTATTGTTACAAGTTTGGCTTAGCCCCTGCTATCTTTCATTCTTCCCTTCTTTTTATCTTGGCCTCTTCTGTATTCAGTCACAAATCTTCTTTTTAAACCCCATTTATCACCTGCTATTTCTTAGCTTTGTCCTTTTTTCCTTTCTTTCTTGTCAAATTGCATTGCTCGGAACGTTCTTCCACCATACATCCAAATGCTTTCTTCTCTTCCTTTAAGATCTTTTTCGAAACCTCCCTCCTCTTATTATTTTCTTTACACTTGCTTTTCCTTCTTGGTCCTTGTTTTATTCCTGGTCAACATTTAGGATGCTCTTGCTCTTGCAAAAACAGCCCAGTTCCTTTCCCCTTGGTTACCAGACTGCAAGCCTGCATGGAGAATTATATCCCTTTTAACTTCTGCATGGTGCCTCAAATAGCAATAAGTAAGGCAGTGATGCTCCTCCTTATTCATGCACAAATCCCCCCCAAATCAGTGGGACTTAACCCAGGTACACCTATAGGCAGGATTGCAACACACACCCCTCCTGGTTTTTTATTCTTCAGTTGGTAGTTTGCCACTTGTCCTTTGCCTGGGCTCCTCAGGGAGCTCAATATCCCTTTCACGTCTTACTGAGATCACGCTCTGATGAGAGGGGGACACTTCCTGAAGTGCTTATTTAGCACAACAGGGGAGAGGCAGTCAGGCAGTACCGAGCGCATGGTTTTCAATCGCACAATTGCACGAAGAGGGGAGAGAAAAGCAGAAAATAGGAGGCTGGGTTTCATTGATGTCTTACCGGTACACACACACCCCTAGCAGGAAGGAAGCAACATCGATGGCCTTGGGCTGATGTAGTAATCAGTTAAGGAAAGGGAGATATAAAGAGACAGTATCGTTTTTCACCACAGGAGCCTCCAGGGTTGAGAAACACAATTGGCACAGTAGGTCAGAAGACAGAGGAGAAGACATGGTTATCTCCCAAGCTGTTTGTTTTGTTTTCGAAGTTGGGTTGAGGACAGGCATCTCGAATGGTAAGATAGTCCTTTGTTTCTCTCTTCCTTCCTGGGGGAAGGGCAGAGGCCAAACCAGTTTGTGGAGCATCGCATATGGTAGCCACACATGCATTGCCCCCACAAAAGATACATATTTGCATGTAAGTTGCCTGTGTTATCTGTATGAATAGATGCAGGTGTAGAAGTAAAGGTAAGGTAAAGGGTAAAGGGACCCCTGACCATTAGGTCCAGTTGTGACCGACTCTGGGGTTGCAGTGCTCATCTCGCTTTATTGGCCGAGGGAGCTGGCGTACAGCTTCCAGGTCATGTGGCCAGCTTGACTAAGCCGCTTCTGGCGAATCAGAGCAGTGCATGGAAACGCCGTTTACCTTCCCGCCGGAGTGGTACCTATTTATCTACTTGCACTTTGATGTGCTTTTGAACTGCTAGGTTGGCAGGAGCAGGGACCGAGCAACGGGAGCTCACCCCATTGTGGGGATTTGAACCGCTGACCTTCTGATCGGCAAGTCCTAGGCTCTGTGGTTTAACCCATAGCACCACCCGCGTCCCTTAGGTGTAGAAGTATTATAACTTAGATGTATAGTACAATAGTTTGGGAGCATGTGACCAGATGACCTGCATGCCTGCTCACCTTGCTCTCCAGGAGCTACTTGAAGATGGCTCTTTATCTTTAAACCAGTCTTGGACTAGACAGACCTTCCAATGGAGCCTTTTAATGGAGGACTGTCAGAGGAATGGGACACACAGCTACCCTGGGACGGCAATGCATGACTAATTTGCACAGGGAACTCCAGGAGGATTCTGAACCAAGGGGAGGCATCATCTGAAACAATCCAGTAGTGAGAGTCATAATAAGGAGTAGACCGAGTGAGGGGAAGCCATCTAATGAAATCCTAAGCTATGTGTGGAAATAACAGAGAAAAGGGCAACTCTTACATCAGTGGGCCAAAGAGGAGAAGTTAACCATTTGCCCCCTACAAAGCTATAATGTCCAGTTCACCGACTAAGCAAAGGGTGTGAGAAGGAGTTAGACCAGTGGTTCCCAATGTGGGGCACACACCCCACAGGGAGGCAATTAGATTTTTAAGGGGGCAATTCAATAATGAATTAGACCAAGTTAATGGCATTTTAGGTTTCCTCCACTTGAATATGAGTTCACTTTTTGAATAATAAGAATTATATGTCACGGGGGGGGGGCACAATCAATATTTTAGAGATGCTTAGGTGAGGCATGGCCAAAAAAAGGTTGGAACCACTGGGTTAGCCAGAAGGACTTTTCTGGCACCCATTGTTGATTTGTCTCTGTGTGTGATTATTTTACAGTTGCTGCACATCAAATTTTGGATTCCTCAAAGTTTTTTTCCACCACGTAAGATCCTGCGCAATATGTTTGTTATGAACTGTGCTTGATCTATATAGTTATTCAGAAGTACCACTGAGTAAGGGTTACTCTCTGGTAAGGATGAACTGGTCTTTAATCATTTACACCATACCTTTCTTTCCACTGGGATCTGCAAGACAACCTAATAACAAAATGAAAACCACACAAAATGAAAACCACAATGCAAACAGCAGTATCATGAAACCAGAACTGAACTGGGCATAGGAGCAGCTAGAATTGTAGAGCTGGAAGGGACTTCAAAGGACATCTAGTCTATTCCCCTGCCAACACAGGAAATCCAGATATCTAAAAACTAATTGGCTTAGAGTCCAGCTGAGGTTCTGCTCATGCAAGCATCTCATGACAGAAGTTCCAGTAACGGGATACACATGCCAGTGGAAGGGGGGCTGTAGCATTTTTTGCTGATCTGCACCAGAGGGTTGGGGGGTGTTTCAGATAAAGCAGGCAAGTACCACAGGGCGAAAGGGATGCGGGTGGCACTGTGGGTTAAACAACAGAGCCTAGGACTTGCTGATGAGAAGGTTGGCGGTTCGAATCCCCGCGACGGGGTGAGCTCCCGTTGCTCAGTCCCTGCTCCTGCCAACCTCGCAGTTCAAAAGCACGTCAAAGTGCAAGTAGATAAATAGGTACCGCTCCAGCAGGAAGGTAAATGCGTTTCCATGCACTGCTCTGGTTCACCCGAAGCGGCTTAGTCATGCTGGCCACATGACCCGGAAGCTGTACGCCGGCTCCCTCGGCCAATAAAGCGAGATGAGCACCGCAACCCCAGAGTTGGCCATGACTAGACCTAATGGTCAGGGTTCCCTTTACCTTTACCACAGGGTGAAGGCTTCATCAGTGAAAAATGCTGCCCCACCCCTATACTCCAATGGGGCATCTTCTGGATCCTAGTTTCCCCCATGAACAAAAGGTGTCCTTCTGCTCATGGAGGGCTAGTGAGGATCCAAGCCACTACTTGTTATCCCCAAGGTCCTCTGAAACAGCAGGTTCTTAATGAACTATCTCAATAAGATAACTGAAGAAGATGTGCTAGCCTCTCATAAGAAGGGAGTTGCATTTTAGGCGCCGCTACTGAAAGAGTCCTGCCCATGAGGTTACATAGGGAGCATAGCATAGTTAATAATAATGATGATGATGATAATAATAATAATAATAATAATAATAATAATAATAATAATTTATTATTTATACCCCGCCCATCTGGCTGAGTTTCCCCAGCCACTCTGGGCGGCTCTCAATCAAGTGTTAAAAACAGTACAGCGTTAAATATTAAAAACTTCCCTAAACAGGGCCGCCTTCAGTTGTCTTTTAAAGATAGGATAGCTGCTTATTTCCTTCACATCTGAAGGGAGGGTGTTCCACAGGGTGGGCACCACTACCGAGAAGGCCCTCTGTCTGGTTCCCTGTAACCTCACTTCTTGCAATGAGGGAACCGCCAGAAGGCCCTCGGTGCTGGATCTCAGTGTTCAGAAGAGAGAGCAAATGCTTTGCATGCAGAAGGTCCCAGGTTCAATCCCTGACATCTCCACTTAGAAGGTCACAGGTGATGGAAAATATATTTTGTCTGGGACCTTGTCAGTCAGAATAAACAACAAGGTGCTTGGTAGGTAAATAGTCTGGCCCGGTGTATGCTAAGATGTGTATAATGACCACAATATTTTCTCATATCTGTAGCATTTGGGGACAGCCTGGTCTGTTTTAGAACGGCTCGGTGTCATTTTCATTTAATTCTTTATTTAGGTCCAAATCTGATCTGTTAAACACAAAGTTCTGTTTTGTCCCCATTGATTATAATGGAGAATCTAAACATGGCTGCAACTTTCCCTGCTTTTCACATAAGTGGATGAAATTTGCAGGCAAAGAAACCCCTCCAGAGTGGATTACGCTTGCCAAATTTCAGGCAGGTCATCCATGGTTCACAAACGCTTATGTCACAATAAATGTGTGAGTTCTTAAGGTGTCACAAAAAAACCCCTCTTTGCTGCTTTTGCTGCAGCTGTCTAACACAACTACCCCTCTGGAAACTGTAACAAGGGAAGTTATAATGTGGTTTTCTTTGGAATCTTTTTGAGCGAGTGTTTGATACATGATATTTTCTTCTCTCATCGAAGGAAAAAAACATTGTCTTTTCTGTACAAACGTGAGCATAACAAGATAAACATTGCACTTGGCATGGCAACCAAAGGAAAATATCTAGAGGTCAACTGAGATGTGGAGATGGAATTAGGAGACAAAGCATCCTTTGTATCATAATCAGAAGAAACACATCCTATAAGACCCTCATAATGTCATCAGATAAAAGAGAACCTTTGCATGCACACACAAAAGCACCTACTAGTATGGACGTGTTCTTTGTAGTCTTTGCACTGCCAATATCAATATCTCTCCTTTTCTTTGTTCCTTTACCTGCTTGAAAAGCAAAATAAACTAGTGGCCACAGTTTAGTCCATTTCTATGGGGCAACCAGATTTAGTTTTGATCCATCTTCCCGGGGTTTAAAATCTTTTGGTTTCATAAATGTGCTTCCCGGGATATATGGGCAATTTGGAACCTTGATTTTATTACCTTTTTTTTAAGGGATCATAAACCAAGCCCTGAAGATCGCCACTAGGGTGAAATAAGCAGTTTAACAAAGCCAGCCATAAAGCATACTGCCACTGGAAGGTGAATAAAACTTGTGGAATAACAGGGTTTGGTTTTGTTGCATGGCAGAAATATGGGTGAGCTGCCCATCCTAGCCAGTGGCACTGAATCCATTTCCTTGGTGCGACATTTGTTTTTACAAACATTCTACGAACAATAAAAATGCACCATCAATTTTATTTGTTCCACTGCTGTCTGCAGCACAGATCGCCATTTTGCCACTGTGATACACATGAGGAGCCATCCCTATTTTTCTAATGGTGGTTACATTGATTTCTCACTGCGGCCATTAATTTGGCCATTAATTTTAATTGTACATAGATGCTGCAGTGCTCACTATTTAGTGGAATCAATGGAGGGAGGGAACAGCTCCAGCAGCAGTTAGAAAAAAGGCCCTTCCTTTTGGGACAATTTAATTGGCCATTTTCAGTTCTAGGCTTATCCCAACTAGTGAATTAATCTCCAGGGAGAAATACCAAAATTGTCAGTAAGGACTTTTCTTCAGGACATAATTATGAGAGTAAGGAAGCAGCATAAGTTATTCAACACTGAGAAAACTCACCAATTAACTATTTTATCCTCCCAAAAGTTACTTTCCCCTTTCCTCTCCTCAGAAGCAAATGTGCAGAAGTCCTTACTTAAGTTGGAAGATGTCATATCCATGAAAAACCACGGGGCTGTCCGGGCTCCATGCAATCGGAGAGGGCGCTTCGGAGCCAAACAGTCAATAGCCCTGGTTAACTCCACATTCCAGCGGGCCGCCAGGGAATCAGCTGAAAGGCCATCAACATGGGATAAAGCATCCCCTACCACTCTCTGGAAACCATTTGGATCCATTAAGTGGCGGGGGTGGACCATCCGAATCGGTCCCACCTCCCTGCAGAGGGGAAGGGTCGCGGAGAAGTCAAGTTGCACCAGGAAGTGGTCTGACCATGGCACTTCTTTCATTTCGCTTTTACTTAGTGTCAGATCACCAACATCCATAGAGGTAAACACCAGGTCCAAGGCATGTCCGCGGCTATGGGTTGGGCCAAACTTATTCAGGGACAGCCCCATGGAGGCCATGCTTTCCACGAAGTCCCGAGCAGCCTCTTGTAAGGTCGTGTCGGCATGGATATTAAAATCCCCTAGGACAACCAAACTAGGTGTCTCCAGGATAACATCCGCCATGACCTGAAGCAGCTCGGGCAGGGAATCCTTGGTGCAGCGGGGAGGTCGGTACACCAAAAGGAATCCTGTACTGCCCCTATTACCCAACTTCCAGAACATGCACTCAGAGAACTGGGTCTTCCAAATAGGATGCCTGGTGCAAACTAATGACTTCCTAAAAATCACTGCAACCCCCCCTCCCCGCCCACAAGGCCTGGGTTGCTGTGCGCAAGAGAAACCTGGTGGACAAGCAGCTGCAAGGACAGGCCCATCTGCTTCATCCAACCAAGTCTCTGTTACACATGCCAGGTCAAATCCTCCATCCATGATCAAGTCATGGATGGCAGTGGTCTTATGAATCATTGACCTGGCATTGCACAGCAGCACCTTCAGGTCATGTGGGTATCCCTTGCTGATTCTAGTATCCGTCCAGTCAGGACCAGACCCGGAGGCAGGGATAGTCCTCAGACAACAACTAAACCTGCCTCCTCTGTAATGACATGGTCTGGTCTTAGCGTAACTCCTCCTCCTACCCGTGATCACTGAGATCGGTTGTCCCAGCGCATCCCCCTCTGTGGAACATGCCCCAGCCATTTTGTTGGCTGGGACCCACTCCCCGGCAGCCCTGACCCCTCCCCTTAAGAACAAAATAAGACCTTAAAACAATAAAAACAAAAAACAAAACAAAAAGAAACCCCAGAAAACAAAAAACAATACAAATAAAAAACTGTAAAAATTACAAATCCATCAAAATCAAACAAATTCCCAACTAAACATCCATCCCACCCCCATCCCTATCCCCAAATATACCAAAAAAAAAAAAAAGGAAAAGGAAAATTTTAAAACATTTTAAAAAGAACTCTGCGCCCCTCCGGATCCCCCTGGGCCGCAGCAGCAGTGACAGCAACCGTCCCTGTGAGGCCTGTCAGGCCCCACCCTGGGTCAGGTGGTAAGTGGCAGGAGCAGGGCCCTCAGGCACTCACACAGGAGAGTCCTCCTGGGCAGCAGAGTGCAGCAGTCCCTGTGAGGCTTCAGGCCCCGCCCTGGGCCAGGTAGATGGTAAGCGGCAAGAGCAGGGCCCTCAGACACTCACACAGGAGAGTCCTCCTGGGCAGCCGAGCACAGCAGTCCTTGTGAGGCTTCAGGCCCTGCCCTGGGCCAGATGGTGAGTAGCAGGAAGGAGCAGGGCCCTCAGACACTCACATAGGAGAGTCCTCCTGGGCAGCAGAGCACAGCAGTCCTTGTGAGGCTTCAGGCCCCGCCCTGGGCCAGGTAGGTGGTAAGCGGCAAGAGCAGGGCCCTCAGACACTCACACAGGAGAGTGTGAAACAATCATTGAGACGGCTAGAGCGCCGGTGGCGGATGAGCCATTCTGAAGCTGACCGGACACAGGTTTGAGCTCAATGTTGAGCCTACCAAGTGGCGGTAGCGACGGCGAAGAAGACTTTCTTCACCGCCTCTATTGCATCTGCAGAAAACAGCAGCAGGAGACTTTTTCAGGTGGTCCGCAATTTAGCGGAACCACCTGCTACATCGGGGCCCAGTACGGGCCACATGATCTCCTGCAATGATTTTGCAAAGTTTTTTGCAGATAAAGTCACTCAGATTCGGGAAGAGGTAGACGCCACCGTAGGAGCAGGGCCGGGGCGGGAGAGTGCTAGAGTCCTGTCTAGTCAAATTGCGTGGGATCATTTCCAATCTGTTACCTCCGAGGATGTGGACAGGCTGCTTGGACGAGTGAAACCAACCACCTGTCTCCTGGATCCTTGCCCATCCTGGCTTATAAAAGCTAGTCGGGAAGGGCTGGGCGATGGGCTTTGTAGGGTGGTGAATGCTTCCCTCCGTGAGGGAGCCTTCCCAGACCCGCTGAAAGAGGCGGTTATTAAACCGCTTCTTAAAAAACCATCTTTAGATGCGGCCACGATGGCCAACCATCGCCCAGTCTCAAATCTTCCATTCTTGGGCTAGGTGATTCAGCGAGTGGTTGCTGAACAACTCCAGGCACGCCTGGAAGAAGCGGACCATTTGGATCCCTTCCAGTCGGGATTCAGGCCTCATCACGGGACTGAAACTGCCTTGGTCGCACTGGTTGATGATCTCCGGCGGGCTAGGGACAAAGGTGAGAGCCTAGGGACAAAGGAGAGATCCTAGTTCTGCTGGATCTCTCAGCGGCGTTTGATACCATCGACCATAACATCCTTCTGGACCGTCTTGAGGGGCTAGGAGCTGGGGGCACTGTCATACAGTGGTTCCGCTCCTTCCTCCTGGGCCGTGTTCAGAAAGTGGTGGTGGGGGATGAGTGTTCAGACCCCTGGGCTCTCACTTGTGGGGTGCCTCAGGGTTCTGTCCTCTCCCCCATGCTTTTCAACATCTACATGCAGCCGCTGGGAGAGATCATCAGGGGGTTTGGGCTGGGTGTTCATCAGTATGCGGATGATACCCAGCTCTACCTCTCTTTCAAATCAGAACCAGTGAAGGCGGTGACGGTCCTGTGTGAGTGTCTGGAGGCGGTTGGAGGATGGATGGCGGCTAACAGATTGAGATTGAATCCTGACAAGACAGAAGTACTGTTTCTGGGGGACAGGAGGCGGGCAGGTGTGGAGGATTCCCTGATCCTGAATGGGGTAACTGTGCCCCTGAAGGACCAGGTGCGCAGCCTGGGAGTCATTTTGGACTCACAGCTGTCCATGGAGGCACAGGTTAAATCCGTGTCCAGGGCAGCTGTGTACCAGCTCCATCTGGTACGCAGGCTGAGACCCTATCTGCCTGCGGACTGCCTCGCCAGAGTGGTGCATGCTCTGGTTATCTCCCGCTTGGACTACTGCAATGTGCTCTACGTGGGGCTACCTTTGAAGGTGACCCGGAAACTACAACTAATCCAGAACGCAGCAGCCAGACTGGTGACTGGGAGCGGCCGCCGAGACCATATAACACCGGTCTTGAAAGACCTACATTGGCTCCCAGTACATTTCCGAGCACAATTCAAAGTGTTGGTGCTGACCTTTAAAGCCCTAAACAGCCTCGGTCCAGTATATCTGAAGGAGCGTCTCCACTCCCATCATTCTACCCGGACACTGAGGTCCAGCACCGAGGGCCTTCTGGCGGTTCCCTCACTGCGAGAAGCCAAGTTACAGGGAACCAGGCAGAGGGCCTTCTTGGTAGTGGCGCCCTCCTTGTGGAACGCCCTCCCACCAGATGTCAAAGAGAACAACAACTACCAGACTTTTAGAAGACATCTGAAGGCAGCCCTCTTTAGGGAAGCTTTTAATGTTTGATGTATCACAGTATTTTAATATTCTTTTGGAAGCCGCCCAGAGTGGCTGGGGAAGCCCAGCCAGATGGGCGGGGTATAAATAATAAATAATTATTATTATATTATTATATGTAAGAGCCTACTTAAGGCCACATTCACACCACACATTTAAAGCACAACGATAACACTCTGAATACTCATGGCTTCCCCCAAGGAATTCTGGGAGTTGTAAATATTAAGGTGCTGGCAGTTATTAGGAGACCCCTATTCTTCTCAAAGAGCTACAATTCCCTGAGTTACCTGTGAAGAGGGATTGACTATTAAACCACTTTGGCTACCATAGCTCCGTGAGGGGAAAAGGGGTTTCCTAATATTTCTCAGCACCCATAACAAACTACTATCCCCATGACAGTTCCTTGGGGGAAGCCATGACAGTTAAAATGGTACCATAGTGCTTTAAATGTATGGTGCTGACGTGGCCTGAGAGCACACAAATAGCAGAATGAAGTCATGGGACCCAACATCACTTCACCATATGCCACATATACAAGACTTTGTTCTTTCTTTATTTAATGAAGAGGAACTCCATAACTCAGTGTATGGAGCAAGCGTGTTAGCCAGAGAGATGGAGATATTCCTGATTTGTTCCTCAACACTGGTGGGGTGGGGAGGCAGTTCGTATCTTTTCCCCTGCTGTCCCTAAATGGCACTCTTGCGTGAACTACGAGGAGGGATTTGGAACAGGATGAGGAAGTGACTTGACAAGTGGAGGGGGTAGGCTGTTTATAGGATGTAGCAAGAGGCCCAAAACAGGAAGGGGAGGAGACAAAAGGACTGATAATCAACCGCTTACTATTCTTTTGTTGTCTTGTCTCTTCAAACAGCCCATACCCTGCACACCTACACAGCAGGTCCAAGGCCTGGCCGGCTTAAATGAATAATAAACAAATCACTCTTCATAAAAATAATGCTTTCTGTGAAGCATAGATGTCAAGTTTTGAACACAAAACCAATGTGGTAGCTCAGTGGCAGAGCAACTGCTTTGCGTGTAGAAGATTCAGTCCCTGGCATTTCCAGATAAGGCTGTCAGAGATCCCTGCCTTAAGTTCTGGAGAGCCACTGGCAAGCAGTGTAGACAATACTGAGTATATGGACCAGTGGCCTGCTTTGGTATAAGGCAGCTTCCTATGTGGTCTTAGCACTCCTCGCTTCTGAAAAAATGATGTGAGCAGCCCTAGGCGCCCTTGTGAAATTAATTGTCTCCTTCCACCACACCAGCTCCAGTTTTTGCAGGATCCCTGGCCAAGGCATCTCCTGTGCTTGCCTCTGCCTTGAGGCTGTGACTCCTCAAGGTGTTGTTGTTGTTGTTGTTGTTGTTGTTGTTGTTGTTGTTGTTTAGTCATTTCCGACTCTTAGTGACCCCATGGACCAGAGCACGCCAGGCACTCCTGTCTTCCACTGCCTCCCGCAGTTTGGTCAGACTCATGTTTGTAGCTTCGAGAACACTGTCCAACCATCTCATCCTCTGTCGTCCCCTTCTCCTTGTGCCCTCCATCTTTCCCAACATCAGGGTCTTTTCCAGGGAGTCTTCTCTTCTCACGAGGTGGCCAAAGTATTGGAGCCTCAGCTTCAGGATCTGTCCTTCCAGTGAGCACTCAGGGCTGATTTCCTTAAGAATGGAGAGGTTTGATCTTCTTGCAGTCCATGGGACTCTCAAGAGTCTCCTCCAGCTCCATAATTCAAAAGCATCAATTCTTCAGCGATCAGCCTTCTTCATGGTCAAGCTTTCACTTCCATACTGGGAAAACCATAGCTTTTACTATACGGACCTTTGTTGGCAAGGTGATGTCTCTACTTTTTAAGATGCTCAAGGTAGAGCAGGTTAATGAATTCTGCAGTTTTTACACACATTAATAACCATCGCTTTCATTGCATGGGGGTTCCATTTCCTCTCCCTCTCTCTCTCTCACTCTCTCTGGCTTTCTCTAATTTTGCTTCTCTCTCTTTTGACATATCATGGGAGTGAGTGATCTATCAGGGGACTTTTGAATAGTTACCCCAGCATCCAGGGATTACTTTAGAAGTTGACTCCTCTGAAAGTATTCGTTGCTTACTGCTGCAGAATGTCATCTGTACAGCCAGGAAGCTGCTATCCAGCCAAATATGAAGCCAGCAGGATTCAATTCAAAGGAATGCTTAGCCAACTTTGGAAAATGAATAGAATTTGTGACCCAGAAACTAGAGAAGTATATAAACGAGTGGTCAGATACAGCTGTACTACATAGCGCTTTCCAGGGGGTTCTAATCTGATACATGTCATGTTTTATGTCATTTAAAAAGATATTGCTTGTTTTGCTTTCTAGATTATTTCACGAAGCAGCCAGTGAAACCGTTGACAAAAATTATCACTGCTAGTTGTTTAAGCTTTGCATAAATGTTTGGGTCCAGAATGTTTAGCTTCAGAAGTTGAGTATGTAGCTTTCCATTCCAAGTTGCAGTCGTATCGCTTCCATGTGTCTGAGAAATCCAAAAACATTTTGAGCATGCTTTGTCTGCTGCTTCCCCAGAAACTCAGTTGTGTATGTCTGCTGACTTGAGGGGGTGGGAGGTGGGGATCACATGTTTGAGATCATAAGTTATCCTCACGTGTTGGGATCCCACAAGGCTGTTCATCATGTACAGTGGCTGGAAGCAAGCCCAAAGCGAAAATGAAATGGGCAAGAGTTGATAGTACATAGCGATTCTGACATTCCTGAGCTGTTACGTGGGGTTTGCATCTCACCAGAAACCAAGAGGGCCTAGAAACTCAAATCAGCAAGCAAAGGATCACATTCCTGGTGAAGATGAGGCAACAGATCTCCTCCAGCGCTATTGTAAGGTTGCTGCTGGACTGCTCTGTGTTGCATTTTAGAACCACCGATGAGATAGTATTGTGGATACTACAGATGGGAGGCAAAAGGGGAAGGTGAAATCTGCTCACCTCTTTATGCCTTGCGTCCTTCCACTGCCATTTATTTGGCAGTAGCAACAGCAGGACTTTTCTCGATGCCAACACTCTCCATCCCAGTTGAAGTGTACAGTGGTACCTCGGGTTAAGAAGTTAATTTGTTCTGGAGGTCGGTTCTTAACTTGAAACTGTTCTTAACCTGAGGTACCACTTTAGCTAATGGGGCCTCCTACTGCCGCTGCGCCGCTGGAGCACAATTTCTGTTCTCATCCTGAAGCAAAGTTCTTAACCCGAGGTACTATTTCTGGGTTAGCAGAGTCTGTAGCCTGAAGCGTCTGTAATCCGAGGTAACACTGTACCTGGGTTTCTACAAGGTGAGACACAGTGATAACAGGAAGAGACTTTATTGAGCTAATAGAACTGAACAAAAGGGGGAAAGCAACTGCTTGTATGTATTTCTGAAGGCCTGGGCCACTCTCATCGTGATTGGCTGTCTAAACCCCTAAGCTGTGAATCGCAACTCAGAGCTTAAAAGCCAATGCAAGTAGACCAAAACCTGATAATGCTATGTGATTGGATACCATGTATCAAATTAGAATACCCCCAGTGCTTTTTTTCTAAAAAAAATGTTTAGGGTACTCTCATTTTGACTCAGGAAAATCACCATTTTATAGGTCAAATCGGGGAAAATAAATACAGTAAATGGACAAAAGTACAAAGATTCACAAAATGTTTAGGGGTATGCGTACCCCCCAGAAAAAAGCACTGAATACCCCTGAAAGCAACAATATATTGCCATCTAGTCAGGTTGGGGAAACTTTTCCAGTTTGAGGGCATCATTCCCCTATGAACAACCTGTCAGAGGCCACATGCCAACTGTGAGGCAAAAGTGGGCAAGGCCAGAGTTGTAAAATCCAGTGATGCAATTGCGAGAGGTTTCTACACACAAACATACACATATCTCAGTTGTCTGTCAAGGCAAGCAAGAGGCATTACCTCACTTGAAGGATACATGGCCACAGTGGAGTTTGGTCTGGAGGAGATGTGGCCTGAGAAAGGTCCTGAGGTGTAGATAGAGAGGGCTGAGGAGCTGCATTTGGGCCCAGAGATCTCTCAGAGTATTCCTCTCAGAGGAACACTTTTCTGATTGTTCTGTCAGCACAAGCATTTCCACTTGCCGGATGGAAGAATCCCCCCCTCTCCTTCCCCCATGCACTGTTTTCCCCAACTCACAGAGCAGAACTGGGGTGCAGGAAAGGCCCTTTGCACTAGTAGGAGCCCTTGTTCTGCTTTTCACAAGCACACCAGATTAGTTGAATCCGGGCCTGAGGTTCCCTATCCCTGTCAAATAGCGTCATTCATCAGTAGGACACACCATTTATTTATTTTTAAACCACACAGAAGGCTACCAAATGACATAGCATCACTCACAGTGGCTTGGAACATCTTTGATTTTACAAAGTTACTCGTATTTTAATTTGCCCTGTTTTCCTCCCTCATAATAGCCTCGTAGCAACCCTCTAAAAAGCCATACATTGGCAGAGGGAGAGAAGTCATTTCGTTTTATAGCTGCACTCATTCATTATCCACCCGAACTGGAAATCTGGCAGACATTGCCTTGGTTCTGTCATTCTTGGCTGGTTTCGTGTATCTTGTCTTCAGTCCTGAGAACGGCAGCTTTCATCTGGGTTGCACTCTCACATACATATATTTGTACCCTGAAATTAAATGGTTTTCCTTGTTTTGGTTTATTGAAGACTCAAACCACACAACGAACAAACAAGTCGTAAATCCTTGATGGGTGTGGGGCCTCTGCCCTAGCGACCGTTTCACCACATTAGATGCAACATCACCTTTGATTGTTGCCTTAAAAACCAGGCTAAGTAGGACTCGGAAGGACACCCAGCAAGCCGCAGACTGAAAAGGAAATGGACTGAACCTCTCACTGATCTCTTCATTTGTATTTTAGGAATCTGTGGCACATCAAAAAGAAGCTTCCTTCCCCACATATTGCAACCAACAGAAAGGGTTCATTTGCAACTCTTTCAATCACAGCGTATTGGTTATTTTTCTGCATATGTGATTTAAAGCTGCAGCCTATGGGCTGTTTAAATCAACATTTCTTGTCCTCAGCTAAGCCAGAGATCCATTCCTGCTTCCGGAATATGCAGGATCTAGTGCAAAGAGAAATTGCCTTCTCATCCCAGTGGTGGGCATTGGTCTGTTCCACTGCGCAATTCATGGACAGCTGTTGCATTACTATTACCATTAATTACATTTGTATCCCACCTTTCTTCCAAAGAGCTCAAGATGGCTTACATAGTTATCCTTCCCATTTGATCCACGCAACGTCTTACTGTGAGGTCCGTTGTTGGGCTGAGGGTAAGGTCACCCAGTGAACTTCATGGATTTGAACCCTGGTCTCTCAGGTCATAGCCCAACACTCTAGTCACTATGCCACATGGCATGGTTGGGCCAATACATTTCTCTGGCATTGGCATGAAGTAGAGGATAAGGCTCTCTCTACCACTCTCTTAAGGGATGCGGGTGGCGCTGTGGTCTAAACCACAGAGCCTAGGGCTTGCCGATCAGAAGATCGGTGGTTCGAATCCCCATGATGGGGTGAGCTCCCGTTGCTCGGTCCCAGCTCCTGCCAACATAGCAGTTCGAAAACACATCAAAGTGCAAGTAGATAAATAGGTACCGCTCCGGCAAGAAGGTAAACGGCATTTCCGTGCGCTGCTCTGGTTCACTAGAAGCGGCTTAGTCATGCTGGCCACATGACCCAGAAGCTGTACGCCGGCTTCCTCGGCCAATAAAGCGAGATGAGCGCCGCAACCCCAGAGTCAGCCACGACTGGACCTAACGGTCAGGGGTCCCTTTACCTTACTACCCTCTTGCGGAGCATTGCCAGGCAGCTTTGTTTCCCAAGCATAGGATCATACTTCAATAACCCTGTTGTCTGTCGCTCTTTGTGCTACCGCAGCTGAACCAAAGGATCAGCAGAGAGTCCTTTTGATTGCCTCTAGGCCTGCATTCAGTTATGTCCAATGAAATCAGTGGGGCTCATGCGGGTGTAACCTCCATCACAGCAGCAACAGAAAACTGGGAGTCCTGCCCTTCCCCTACCAACCGGTTTGATTTGCAGGAATGTTGTCAGTATAGAGAAATTGAAGTGAGGGTGTAAGTGCCCAGTCTTTCCCTTTTCATATATTGCTTTCGCTTGGGACAGAAGTACCTCCTGACCAGTTTCCATCTGGTCCAAACTTAGCTGCTGTTATGGTTGCTCAGAGTATATAAGAACTTATAGCCTTGTACTGAGTCAGGCTATTGGTCTTCTAGTCTAGTCTTGGATACGAGACAATTCCTCCCCAAGACCTCAGGCAGATCTCACTCCATTGACCTGATAAGCTTTTGGCTGCAAGTGCTGCAAGTTTAACCTGGAACCTTTTGCATGTGAAGATGCTGTGGTCTATCACTAAGCTGTGGTCCTTCCTCTCTTGAGTAGCGAATGATGAGGAAGCGAAATAGCACTCACAACTTCCTGTTTCTTCTCTTCTACTGTAAACTTAGCAGTGTACCAGTAATGGGTTGTGAGTACTCATGTGCTGGGTAACCATTGGACCAGGAATTGGGTAACCCTGGCCTGCAGGTGTTGTTGGACTGCAACTCCCATCATCTCCTGACTATTGGCCATTTCTCCTGGGGCTGATGGATGTTGGAGTCCAACAATATCTGCAGAGCCACAGGTTATCTCCCTCCCTGCATTAAGTTGAAGTCATCTATATGGGTGGAGGGCAGGGGGACCAACCTGTTTTGGTAGGTTTTGGAATTGCACTGTATTTTGCATATGTTTTTATTGCAGATATTGCCTCATCCAGAAATTATCTGCAAAGAGTTACGGCTCAACGCACCTAGCTTTCCTTCAAGCAAACTCCCAACTTGCACTCCTCTATTTGCATGTCTTTAAACTTATAGGCATAATGCACAACATTTATGTTATGTTTCAGTCTCATGATCCCTGTGGGACAAAACATGCATATTTAAATGTATATTTGGCTTCAGCTACTTCCTGGCTCCAGAAATAGAACAGGAGTGGCAGACGGTTTTCTGCAATGTCTTCCAATGTTCCACCCAGAGACAGGTGAATCAGCTAATTTCCGGTCTTTGTCACTTTTGCATATACAGCAGTTCATAGAATCATTAGACTAATAGAGGTTGGAAGGGACTGTGAGAGTCATCTAGTCCAACCCCCTGCAATGCAGGAATCTCAACACACAGTCCCTCATCCAATTTGAAACTATACTTAGCTTTGCAAATGTGCTAGCGGTTTTATCGCTGCACTATTCCCATTCATGCACTGATCTGTTGCTGTTGTTGTTGAAACAAACCATTTGGGGTTGCGTTCAACGAAGCATGTCCCATCAGTGCAAGGATTTCTCCTTGTGCAGCAGAATCTTCTCCCTCTCGCCTCCCCACAAGCATTCCCCAAATCTGTTCTGGGCTTCCCCCAACACTCAACAGTAGATTTGGTAACAGGATGGGGAAGGAGAGAGGAGGGAATCCCAGTGAGCTTACACTCATCTTTATGCTAGCATGGTGGGGTGGTTAAGAGCAGTGGACTCGTAATCTGGTGAATCGGGTTTGCTTCCCTGCTCCTCCACATGCAGCTGCTGGGTGACCTTGGGCCAGTCACACTTCTCTGAAGTCTCTCAGCCTCACTCACCTCACAGAGTGTTTGTTGTGGGGGAGGAAGGGAAAGGAGATTGTTAGCCACTTTGAGACTCCTTAAGGTGAGTGAAAGGTGGGATATCAAGTCCAAACTCCTCCACTTCTTCTTCTTCTTCTTCTTCTTCTTCTTCTTCTTCTTCTTCTTCCAGCACAGATATGTCACTGAATACCGTCCATGGTAATTCACATTTAAATATGTATTTAAACACACATTTCTGAACATCTTTTCTCTCAGGATATTATTTGTGGTTGTGATTGTTATTTTTTTATTTTATATCCTTCCCTTCCTCCCTAGGAGCTCAGGGTGGCAAGCAGATATACAATTTAAAAACAAAGCAATGTGTTAAAAAAAATGCTAAAAGCAATTACAATTGAAAGCATCTAAAAGCAGTTACAGTTAAAAACATTCTAAAGGCAATTACAATTTTAAAAATTGATTTTAAGGTTGCCAGGAGCAGCATGCTTCAAGCACCAAATGCCTGGATTTGCAGGGATGCTTTCAAATTCTTCCTGAAAGTTAATAATGATGGAGACAGGCACACTTCTCTAGGGAGGGCATTCCCCAACTGGAGAACCATCACTGAAAAGGCCCTGCCACAGGTCAGCGACGGCACCACCACCAAGGCTTTGCCTGAGGTCAGCCTTTGCATTTTTGATCCAAGACCTGTGGCAGATCATTTTTTTATTTATGCATGTATTCATTGTATAGATGCCACATAACTGAGTTCTTTGGTCAGGTTCAATAAGTGCAAAAACTGGTGAATAACAAAGGCTATAATTCTAACCCCGCTTACCTGGAAGTGAACCCCTATGAAGTCAGTCAGGCTTAATTCGGAGTAGGATTGCTACGACATTAGTTTTGCACCTTAGCCTGAAAGGTTCTCACTGGAATTCACAAAGTTCAGGATCCTTGGCTATCCCTGGTTCCCCCATTGTTCATCTCTGACTGGACTGAGGACCACCAGGGATGAGGGAATAAACTGATCTCCTCCTGTTTACTTAATAATCCTCACACACAATGAAGCACTTCTAGTTTAATAGAAACATAAACGTGAAGTTCTTTCCTCCTCTCGTAATTATCTCTGCCCTTGATTTCCCCACCACCACCAGAGTAGTGTTAGCGCATTGTCACTTTCTTGTGATTTTTCCCCCTTCTCACATTGATGTGCAAAAAGTTACTTTATTCTGGAGAAGATAATTGTATTAGCATGTTGTTCTGTTTCTTCAGCAGCTGATGACAAGGCTGCAGTTTCATGTCTCTTCAACCTCATTGAGCTCCCTTCTTTTTATTGCCTTTGTCTCATCTCATTGTAGACATGCTGGGATGAAAGAATCGGGTGGCCTATTGTCAAAAGATTTGAGGCTGGCGTTCTCTGTCACTTCTCTCATTAAAACATCCTCTGGTGATTTCTATTAAAAAACACTTGAAGCTGTGATCTTCAGCACCCTTAGATGAAAGGGACTTCCATTGAAATCCGTGGGATTTATGTCCAAGTAAATAAGTAGCGATGTAGAACAGTAAAAAAAAACACAGCAAGAACAAAACACTCTGATATTTGTTCATATAACTAGGACGTTATATGGATCCATGTTAGATGGGGAAGAAAGCCTTGTATACAAACAAAACATATGCTCACAAGATATGTACAGTGGTACCTCTGGTTACGTACTTAATTCGTTCCGTTCTTAATCTGAAACTGTTCTTAACCTGAAGCACCACTTTAGCTAATGGGGCCTCCTGCTGCTGCCGCACCGTCGGAGCACGATTTCTGTTCTCATCCTGAAGCAAAGTTCTTAACCTGAGGTAATATTTCTGGGTTAGCGGAGTCTGTAACCTGAAGCGTATGT